>NC_079424.1:23631554-23644054 GCF_026213295.1 Gadus chalcogrammus
CTTCTGCACTATATCGCTCTCGGTCCAGTATTGGAAGTTTATAGCGTATGTTGGACGAGGCATTACCATTTAGCATTAGGCCTACTTCTTTATGTTGGTTAATTATAACAAATTCCCAAATTGACTCGAGTTTGATATCAAACATAAAACATCCGTGCTGTACGTTTATGTAAATAAATATTGAACAAAATTAATTTACAAGTTAAAAATACACATTCTATTTGATAAATTACAGGTTATAATAGCAAAGTAAATGCGAATCATGTCCCCAAAAACTTAAATAAATATAAACAAAAACTGAACCAAAAAACAGAATTAAAGCTGATAATTTTGCACATTGCATGCCTGTATCAGTTGTCCTTGTTCTTAATACAAGCATTACAACTAGGCTGGACTGGAATCTGTTTTTCTTATTTTTTTCTTAAGAAGGGGATTTTAATAATTAAAACATATCACATCCTCTTTACATTTCTGGGTGTCTTATGTCTAATCCCTGGGGCTTTTTGATTCAATCGTGGGCTTCTTGCCCTTGTTTTTGGGCCTTTCTTGATTTATGATCTCTCCAGTTCTTCCAATCGCCTTGTGGATGCTAAAGTAAGGAGTGAAGCCACATCTTAATCCAGGACATTTAATCTGAGACCCAGCAAGGAGGTCGCAGGTCAGAGCCACAGATTAACAAATATGGATCTTTTGCAGTCTGTTCAAAAGCATATCACCATCTCCTTCAAGCGAAGTGACATCTGTCATCACAGACATCTTATAGGCTTGAGCCTTTCTGAAACGTAAAATAGCATGTGTGATAACAGTTTTATTTTATTACCTTAAACATACAGGGTTGAATCATGAAGTTCAACTTTAGATGAGGACAATTGTATACTTGCATAGTTATTTACACAGGGTCTGAACCACTAGCAGTGCAACCTCTGAACAGAAAAAAACACACAATCTTTCCACATAACCTTTATTGGAGATGTCTTTGTCTGATTTTGCTAACCTAGAAGGCAGAAGCATGAAGACTCCACGACGCGACACAGGGAACGGACATCTTCTGGCTGAGTACACCTGGGACATGCAGTCTGGCACGCAGGCCAACGTACAACTCTGGGACACGGTTTATAAAACAACATTGGCAGGGAAAGAATTCACTTCCCAGAATCCATTATAAAAATGTGAAAAAACTAACTGCACATACACTCTAGAATTACATCTATTCAACATACAGACCATATAACTCAATAAATGAACCAACTTTATTATTTTATTATCTTCAAACTCAATATTTATAAATGGAACGATTGACGCTTTGTGTAAACATCCGTTAACATTTCAGAATAATTCTTAATCTATGGATAAATATTGCATCTGAGAACAAAAAGGATGTTTGAAAAAAACAGCTTTAGGCTTGTGTGATAAATACAGAAAGCATGAATCTGGATAAAGCTCAAGCAAAGCTCAAATCCACAGTGTGTTAAAGGGGACTTATTATACCACCAGGTGTGAGTGTGATTAGCCTTACAAGCCGTTTCGAAAATCTGCCTAATATGACATCACTAGTGGGCGTGTCCACCTAGATCTGTGCTGGATAGATCTATCTACCAGCCTACCCAGTGGGCTGAAGTAAACATTGCTCATCTATCCAGCACAGATCTAGGTGGACACACCCACTAGTGATGTCATAATAGGCAGATTTTCGAAACGGCTTGTAAGGCTAATCACACTCACACCTGGTGGTATAATAAGTCCCCTTTAAAATCAGATTCATTAGATAATAAATGTACCTTTGGGTGGTTAACATCCACCTTGGACAAGGACAGTAATGATTTATTGTGTATACATACTAACACACACACACACACACACACACACACACACACACACACACACACACACACACACACACACACACACACACACACACACACACACACACACACACACACACACACTACATGGGGTAGCTGGAATGAGATATCTATATATCTCAAATAAATACAAACCAAACCAGGATGACAAACACAGCATCCACAGCCACACATGATTACAGAGTGTACCAAAAGCAGAAGTTCTGAGTCCCCCTTTGCTCACATCAGTCAACTATTCCAGGTCTGACAAATGGTTCTTTAAAGATCTGCTGCGTGTTCCAGTTATTGTTATATTTGTTTTTGTGGACGAAACATGCAGACCGATCACAGAGAACACACAAGGTCATATTCACACCTCTTACAACAATGTGCTAAAGCTTCCTCCAGGTGTAGAGTTCTCTAAAACCCGGTACAGCAGCCCTCTGCCCCTTCTGATCCTTCCACAGGGACACATTCACAGCCCGACAACACACACAAATGGTTCTCCATATTGCTTATCCAGAACACGGAATGGAGAGCAGAATATCAAAACTCTCCTCTTACACAATGGCGCAGCTACGGGTCAGAAGTGGGCTTTTGCCCCTTGTACCGGGTGGGCGACAGCGGGACCCTGGAAGGTAAATATCTGTTGTGGTACATGCATTGTTTGTCAGGCTACGTCAGACAGCGGCAGGACTTATTTCCTCCTTAACCATGCTACACTGGCCCTGGAACCCTAGGCTTTCCATCTCGTGTCCAGCAGGGGGGCACGGCTTGGGCGGGCCGTCACACCGCGGCTCTCAGCACACACACTCAACGCCAATCAATATGAGCGGGAACGAAGGACATGAGTGGTATATACCCATACGTTGGGTTCACTTTGGTCTGCGGGCCAATTTCATTGCATCATGGAATCTGTTTTTGTTCTTTCATGTAAAGGTGGTGTTTCTCGTCACAATACATCAGTTTAATTTAACATTGATTCATTCTTCTGGAAGAGGGAATTAGTATGGCAGTGGACTGTCTAGCAGGCGGAGCAGATATATGACTCCTTCTCATGAAACCTCACGTCCGTTCTCGTCTGGAATACATGTGCTTTAGCCCCGAGTTAAAACGGCCACGAGTAGTAGCTTTCATAATATGCTCACGTGTTTGCTCACAAGTCCCAGACTCATTTGTTTAATATGAGCCAAACATCGCAATCACTTTATTTATAAATTAGCCTTTCTTTTGGAAGATGCAATCATTTGGCGAGTATGAAAATGAGAGTATGCAGGTTTTCAGAATAACCTGAAAGATCAAATTGGAAAGCAAATGTTATTTTCATCCAAAACATTAGTCCTTTAGTCAGAGAGGCCTTTAGCTCCATCCCTGCAGAGCAAAACCTTCTGAGACGGTCCTACTCCCTCCCGTCGGCTCGCCGTAGGGCCAGTGTGTCATTGCCAAGGGTCCTGTAAGGTAGGGTAAGACTTTTGGGGGGGGGGGTCTTCGTCATGGTTTGATCTAGTGATCGTCGTCTTCGTCGCTGTCTCTCATGGATATACCTTGCATCCCCCCTTCCCTCACCGAGGCGGTGGCCTCTTCCAGGGTCAGCCGGTTGCGGACCGTGTCGTACATCTTGCTGTTCAGCGTGGAGTCCGGCACCCCCTGCAGACGGAAGTCCCGGTACTTCTTCTAAAGGGAGAGGAGGAGGGGAGGTCAGTGAAGTCTGGTACCTCTTCTAAAGGGAGAGGAGTGGTCATATGTCAGTGAAGTCTGGTACCTCTTCTAAAGAGAGAGGAGGAGGGGTGGTCAGTGAAGTCTGGTACCTCTTTTAAAGAGAGAGGAGGAGGGGAGGTCAGTGAAGTCTGGTAACTAATCTTAAGGTAGAGGAGGAAGGGAGGTCAGTGAAGTCTGGTACCCCTTCTAAAGAGAGAGGAGGCGGGGAGGTGAGTGAAGTGTGGTACCTCTTCTAAAGAGAGAGGAGGAGGGGAGGTCAGTGAAGTCTGGTACCTCTTCTAAAGAGAGAGGAGGAGGGGAGGTCAGTGAAGTCTGGTACCTCTTCTAAAGGGAGAGGAGGAGGGGAGGTCAGTGAAGTCTGGTAACTAATCTTAAGGTAGAGGAGGAGGGGAGGTCAGTGAAGTCTGGTAACTAATCTTAAGGTAGAGGAGGAGGGGAGGTCAGTGAAGTAGTTCTTCTAAAGGGGGAGGAGGAGGGGGAGGTTAGTGAAGTCTGGTACTTTTAGATGCCCTATTAGACTGAGGCTCTAAGACGCCCTATGTGGCCCTATGAGACTGAGGCCCTATTAGGCTCTATGAGACTGAGGCCCTATGAGGCTGAGGCCCTATGAGGCCCTATGATACAGAGGCCCTATGAGGCCCTATGAGGCTGAGGCCCTGTGAGGCCCTATGAGGCCCTATTAGGCCCTATGAGGCTGAGGCCCTATGAGGCTGAGGCCCTGTGAGGCCCGATGAGGCCATATAAGACTGAGGCCCTATGAGGCGGAGGCCCATATAAGACTGAGGCCCTATGAGGCCCTATGAGGCCCTATGAGGCCCTATGAGACTGAGGCCCTATGAGGCTGAGGCCCTGTGAGGCCCTGTGAGGCCCGATGAGGCCCTATAAGGCTAAGGCCCTATCTGGCTGAGGCCCTATTAGATCCAATTAACTTTTAGTTGACAGTGAATGTTTTTTGGAATGACCCACGATGAAATTGGATCCAAGGAGGCAGCACCAAAAACATGGAAGGCATCCGGCACAGGCCCCCAGGAACAGTGCATACTTCCACAATCCACCATTGCTCAGCGGCCAAGCCTGGCATTGCAGCTGTTTAAGCGGGCTGTGGACGGGTCCCTCGATTCAAGGGGCTCAGAAGCAGATATCTCCGTTCACTCCAATACAAATGGGGAACAGGAATGTGTCCCCGCACAAAAGGTCTGGATATCAATCAAAGGCTCATAATTATCTTTATACCATGTACTAATAAAATGTAAGTTTTCGTTTTTCAAAACGCCACCTCAAGCGTTTTATTATCCTTTTTATTTATTGATACTTTTCGAAGGAGAAGGAGGGTGGGCAGCTGAAAGGAGTCGTAGTGAAACAAATGTTTCGGCCCGGCATCTGAGAGGGCTCAGTGCAAGGCTACGTTAACTTCGTGTCCACTTCGTGTCCGAGGTTTTTCCTTTTACCTAAAGAGCACCTATTAGGCTGTTTCGACTTTTATGACCTATAAAAGTTGTTATATTTAACAAGAACTTGGATACACATTGACAGTTCATGGATCTCACCACCTTGTTTTTGCATAAGTTCAATAACTATCTTTTAGAGAACTGAATTTTATATATCAGCAGAAAAGTTGTAGTCGCTGCCACAAATCGCTATGGACAATAGATAAATGGTAGGTATAGAAACAGAAGAACTATTCCCTATGTTGACATTGAAATCATTGCCTGAAATTGCATTTAAAAAGGCCTCCAGCAAAAGATTATGCCATTAAAGAGCCAATGAGCCCAATGTTTCAGATGTTATTCAACACTGTGATTAAAAAAATTGTTTTGGGCTGAGAGTATTAGGAAAGGGGGGGCCGTGTTTTCCCCATGGTTACGACCCACGCCAACTTTATAGTATTTATTTGGTACCGTAGTTGTGTAACTGTTATGAGCGGTATAATGAGCTATGTTGTATATAAAATGCACCACACAGCATTAAACTATACTAGAGGTTGAGCGACTGCAACTCGCGGGCTCAACCTCCTTATGAGATCCACTTAAGGCTGATTATCATTTAGGGGGTCACTCAATGACATGGTGAAGCGTCATCAACACACCCACTGTGCTGTGAGAAATACAGATTTTCTACTCCTCATTCACATATAAGGTCATTTACGTTTCCAATGGAGGAAATAATACCTCAAGGGTAGCATTATTCAGGAGATTTTCAGGATACAAATGTCAGGATATGTTGTTCACACATATGGCCGATCAGGAGAATATCAGGACTTACACGTGTGTCTGAAAGCAGCTAGTGTGTGAGCATTTGATTACATTATAAAATTACTAAATTTATGGTAACAGGGGTAATTTTTCAATGGAAAGTGTAGTATACTATGCATGGAAAAATTGTAAATCAATTATTAAATAGCTTTTACTCTTATTCAGGGCTGAAAAGTGCATTGACATTTTAAAATTCAAGGCAACTATTGGTTAGTTGAAAATAATAATCATCATTGAGATTAAACATCTCTTCCAGTGTCCTGGCCAAGACTGGCAGCAGCAGCAGTAGCCTAAAGTCACACATAGCATACACACAAAACATAGGAAAAATAAAACAACTAAAACAGTCCGCAGGGGGGAGGGGGGGATATTAATATCGCAAGACATTTGGGGAGGCTCAAGGAAGAGAGTAATATTAAGTTTGAGCAACACGTGTGTCGATGGCGGAGCCGTCATGTTTAAGGGCGAGTGTCACTGTGTGCACGTGCGTGTGTGTTCTTACCTGCGCGTGTGTCGATGGCGGAGGCGTTATGTTTGAAAACATAACGTCTTACCTGGGCGAGTGTCACCCAGGTAAGTCTTGACATACGGTGTGTGCGCATGCGTGTGCGCTTCCGTGTTTGTGTCGCTGCCTTTTTCTTGACGTGTGATGTGTGCGCTTGTGTGTTTGTTTGTTTGTGTGCATGTGTGTGTGCGTTTCCATGGATGTTCGTGCGCATGTGCGTGTGTGTGCGGTGTGTGTTTGCGGTGTGTATGTGCGTGATTGCGGTGTATATATGTGTTTGTGCATGCTGTGTGTGTGTGTGTGAGCTGCAGGCTGCTTGACACATGCGCACATGAGTAACTTGAGTAGCTGGTGCGACAGGCCTGCTATTATAGTAGTAAGATGTGTTGATCGACATCAGACTACCTCGGTAAGGGTAGTCTGACGTCATGAAAATAACGCCGGCTGCTTTAAGCAGAGAGGAAGATTCTCTTAAGGAGAATGGAAAAAAACTGGATTTTACCCCTTTTTCCTGTAAATTGGGGACTTATTTCAGTAACTGTGATAAAAGGGCATAGATTACTCTGTTGACGTTTGAAACCGAAAAAGGTGTTTCGGGTTCACTGGCTCTTTAAACAGGTCCCATCCATAACAGAGTGTTTTCACTAGTAGCAGAGTTTCTCACCTTGACAACCCGGATGAGGATTTTCAGCTGGTACAGGTGGAGCTGGAGGTCCATACGGTCAGTCAGCCATGTTCCAAGGAGGTTCATAGTACTGGTGTACCATTGCTGTGAAAACACGCACGCACGCACGCACGCACACACAAGCACACACAGAAACACACACACACACACACACACACACACACACACACACACACACACACACACACACACACACACACACACACACACACACACACACACACACACAAACAAAATATCTAGTAAAAACAGGTAAATACATGAAGACTAGTAAGGCTTTTTCACATCACACAGCAAGACGAATAGTGATAGGAGGTACTACTTGTGAACTACTTTTTTACATTTGAACTGGATACCCACCTCACTAAAGATGATGTAACATGTTTAGCAAAGAGCTGAAACAGCACAGTAAAATGTCCCACTCCGGTCCCCTGTGCAGACTGAGTTGCCCAGTGTGAGCAACCCTCTGGGGGGGTTCAAGGGGGGGTGTACAGGGAAGATCTTGGAGGAGGGGAGGTTCGGAAGGTTTAGTGGTAATATTCATATTAATGTGCATGTGAAGCTGTGCATCCTTGGTCCACAAGTGAACCGCCTGCTGGGGATCCGGAGAACTTGGACCCCAAAAGGTCCAACGCCAGACAGACAGATCCTGCGGGTCCGTCCTCTGAGCAGGGTGGAACATGGCGGTGGGAGGCGGCGACGGGGTGAATCAGTGTGGCGCCCCGGTGGCAGAGCTTCCTCTATAGCTCAGTGTGCCTGTGAAGGCATCGCTGCGCCAGCAGGCCTGTTATCTCGCCCCGAGCGTAACCCCCCGCAGGGAGGCCAGGCCTGGAGCGACGCATCCACCGCATCGCATATCCGTGCCTTTCTTCTGCTAATGGGATCTAAGGCACTGCAGCAGGCTGGGGAGGTCTGCTACCTGGGTTAAACATTCCATTTCAGCCATGCCGGAAACCCTGGACCAGCAGACAAGCACTGTGGTTACCCCCCCGTAATGGTTCTTTAAATTGGGGTGTTTTGTTTTTTCTTGTCATTTTTTTTATTTTCATACTCAGTCAAATGTTCAGGGTTCATTTGAATGAAGTTAAATCCGTCGTATCAACCTTCTCATTCCCTGCTGTGGAATCTCAAATGACTAACCCACTGGTTTCATTGGTGGTCTCCTCATGTCTCTTCGTCTCCAAATGGTACTCTTAACACCATCTCCGGAGCAAGCACTGCAACTTCACAGCAAACATATCCAAGCTTTGGAAACCAAACCAACCAATGGCTCTCGTCCCTAAAAAAACATGGAGGTGTCAAAGCCCTCGATCGCAGTCTGATCAGAGAGCAAGATCTCTGTGGAGGATCTAAAAGAGGATCCACCTGCCTATACCAAACAACTGGTGACGACTTTAGAAAGCCTTGTCGGAGCCAAGCTTGTGAAGTGAACAGTGCTGGCCCCTTTTACTTTGTCCCCCTTGGCAGAGGCTAACAAAAGCATCCATCTGACGACTTTACTGCCTCTCTCTTTTTCTTTCTAGGCCGAATGGGGATCAGCGGGGGGCAGGCTGCCTAACAGCCAAAACAAGCGTTATGTGTCTCTGCATACTTAATGCCATAACCTGACAACCATCAAATCTGGGGCGTTGTAACGACTCCATCTGAAGTGATGGCTTGGAGGGGCAAAATCAGGACCAAGAAGGATGTCAAGGGGTGTGTGTGTATGTGTATGTGTGTGATTTGCGTATATACACGTACACACACACACACACACACACACACACACACACACACACACACACACACACACACACACACACACACACACACACACACACACACACACACACTCACACACTCTTTCCGCCCCCAACTACACACAGATGAACCCCCACCTGGGCACAAGCAACAAGCCCACCCTTTCCCATCATCACACACACACACACACACACTCACACACCACAGACACATGCGTGCTCTCACACACACACATCCACAAACACACACACACACACACACACACACACACACACACACACACACACACACACACACACACACACACACACACACACACACACACACACACACAGGCACACAGAAGTGCACGTACATCTGCCAGTCCATCCCCCTTGGAGCGGGAACCGGGAGACAGAGCGACCTCCTGCCCTCTTTTGACACCAGCCCATCACCTCTCCACCATCACCTCCTCCTCCTCCTCCACCATCGCCGCCTCCACCAGCACCTCCTCCTCCTCCAGAATCTGCACTCCCTAACCTCTACCCACAGCCGCACACACGCATGCACACACCCCACTCACCCACACACACGCACACAGTCCACTCACGCACACACACACACACTTCTCTCACGCACACACTCCACTCACGCACATACACACACACACACTCAACTCACTCGCACACTCCACTCACGCAAACACACTCACGCACACACAAACAGACATTCCACACATACGCACACTCTCCACTCCACGCACACACATACACACTCTGCTCACACACTCACTCTCAGAAGGTGCTGTTCACACCCGACGTCTTTGCATGTTTAGGGGGAGCTCCGCTGCGTGGGGGGGGGGTAGGAGCTTGGTGAGGTTAGCGACTTCGTGTCTCCACCACCATCATCACCAGTTCCACTCCTGCATTCACCTAGCCCCCCCCCCCCCCCCCCCCCCCCGCTTCGGGCTCGGCGAGCACTGATGCCAATGAACCAGCCGCACTATTCACAGTGTGTCTCTGCTCTCTCTCTCTCACAGCAGCACCTTGTGGGGACAGGAGGCCTCCTCCAGGGGCCCGTCAGGGCTCCGTGGACCTTTGTGCTTTTAGGAGCGATGAATGTGGTGGGCTGAGGGCCCCCCCTCCCATGTTTTCCTTTCACAGGGGGTACACAGGGATTACAAGAAGCCTGGGACTCTGCCTCTTACTGCCTCTCCGTTGCTGCGTGTGCGTGCGTGTGTGTGTGCCTAACCACGTGCATATATGTGTGCATGCGTGCCTGGGTGCGTGCGCATGCCTCCTTGTGTGTGTGTGTGCGTGTGTGTGTGAGTGAGTGTGTGTGTGTTAGCGTGCCTGTCTGTGCGTGCGTGTGTTCATGCCTGCCTGCCTGTGTGCGTGCATGCATGTGTGTGCATTTTTTCAGTGTTTAAACAGAAAAGAAGTCCAGGAAGGTGGAGGAGAGTGGCCATGCCCTCTCTCCGACAGAGCGGCTATTAGCATGCTAATGTCCCGGGACCCAGGAGGAGAGAGCGGCTTGGTTAATCCCAGCGCTTCAGCGGCCGCCGCTCTGCTGCTGGCTGTGTTTGTGGCTAATCCCTCTTTATTCTACCAAGACCTTCCTGAAGTCTAGTGGTGATGTTTTTAAACACCATTATGCTAAATTCATGTATATAGTTTCATCAAAATTATGAAATGCGCCAAATTCCAAAGAGAAAGAGAGAGCGAGAAACTTTGTGTGTGTGTGTGTGTGTGTGTGTGTAAGGCGGGCTGCATTAGTAGTAGTGTGTAGCACGCACCCTGCTGAGAGCCAGCTGTGTCTGCAATTAGTGGGAGGCTTGGAATGATGGCCACTGAAACAGAGACACTAATGCTGAGCAACAGGCCCTAGCTGCTACACACACACACACACACACACACACACACACACACACACACACACACACACACACACACACACACACACACACACACACACACATACACACACACACACACACGCGCAGGTACACGCACACACAGGCACACGCACATGCCCACAAACACACACACACACACACACACACACAGAGGCCACATTAGATATACAGTACTTATACATCAATCTCAACACACTCTACGTAACTCTCTAAGTAATGCCTTTCACTGCAGTGCCTCTCCATCCCACAGCGCAGTCACAGGCACGCATACAAGCGCAGACACGAAGAAGCACAACACACACACACTCAAACTAAAAGACCAAGTGGTTAATCAATGCTGTGGAAACATTTCTCCCATCTGACAGTGGCACATTTAGCCCAAAAATAACCAGGCCCCCTTTGGGTCACTGAGAGCGTGGTGGTGGTGGAGGTGGTGGAGGTAGAGGTGGTGGTGGGGGGTCTTTAAATCCAACTGCGAGACATTATGCACTTAGGACAATGGGCCGGTCTAATCCTACCTGCTCTGCTTTTAGAGCCACCACAGGCCTACTGGGATCCTCAGTAGGCCTTCCCCTGGCACGCCAAAAGAGGACCTATTGATGACGACACTTCATTACCATAGTAACCCACTCAGAACACTACCCCTCCCAGACGCCCCCAGACCCGCCCTATATGTCCATACACACACACACACACACACACACACACACACACACACACACACACACACACACACACACACACACACACACACACACACACACACACACACACACACACATTATTACAGGCTCACCTTGTCACCCAGAACATGAGAGATTAGGGAGAGAGCAGGAGGCTAATACAGCACCTCAACTCTCCCAGAGGCCAGGTTACCCCCTGTGTCTCCCTCCAACTCCTCTCCCTCCTCCTCCTCCTCCTCCTCCTCCTCTCCCTCCTCCTCCTTCCCCTCCTCCTCCTCCTCTTCCTCCTCCTCCTCCTGCTTCCCCTCCACCTCCTCCTCCTCACCCAGTTTCTGAGGAGGCTTGGCTAGGTTGGAAGGCCGCGGGACAGAACAGGACTCCTATGGTTTTGACCGTCCAAGCGGGTGTTGAGTGGCAAAGCTTGGTCTCTCCCTAGGTCACTGCAGGGCTGCAAGGAGCCAGAGGAGGAGGAGGAGGAGCAAGAGAAGGAGAACCTGCATGTCCAACTTTCTTTGCAATTTTTTTTATTCCCCTTGTACAAAGCGGCGGAGCGCGGCATTATGTTGAGATGTGTGTATCGTCTGGTTGTAGCGGAGTGAGGGGGCAAAACAGTGGGGGCTGTAGCCCGCCACGGCCGGGCCCCCGGGAAACAAAGAGCCAGAGAAAGGCTTGAAGGTGAGAGCCATAAGGAGGGAAAAAACAGCCGCAGAACACGCCGCCTGCAGGGCCCGGGGAAAAGTGAGCCGTTCTGCTAACAAAGAGCGGCTGGGTGCGGAGGAGGAGCGGCGGAGGAGCGGCGGAACGCGCTGTGGACTCAGCGCAGGGGAGCGGGGGCGGGGTTCTCCTGAGCCGCGAGGGGAGGGGCTCCCTGTGAAGGGAGGGTGGGGGGGGGGGAATGGAATAAGCCAGCGAGCACTCGAGGGCCCCACCGAGCACCTGAATGGCAGAGGGTCCCAGGGGGGCCTGTCGGAGGTGAATGGGCCCTGCTTTTTGGTTCCAATTTGTCTCTTTTCACCCCGGCTGGCCCCTGGCCCGGCTCTGACAGATGTACAAAGAGGGAGCGGCGCTGGGCCACACCACACACACACACACGTACACACACCACACACACACACACACGCACACACACACATACACACAGTGACAAGCATGCACACAAACACACACGCATGCACACCCAC
>NC_079424.1:23651554-23699054 GCF_026213295.1 Gadus chalcogrammus
CGCGCGTAAAATGCTGCTTGACCATTTTGTGTCAAAAATGGGCATACGCTCCTAACGCGCCTACGCTCCTAACGCGCCTAGATGAGTCCATGTCCATGCAAGTGAACGGAGCGTTCCCTCTTCGTCATAACTATCAAACCAAACATCCTTCACATTCACCGAGCGAACATTACGAAAGTAAAATGCACATTTCTCGCTAAAAATGTTTCCATAAACGCATTTAATGGCGTAACTATGTTACTATTTCCACCCAGAATAAAGAAAGTTGTCGGCCGTGGCTGCGCTGGAGTCCGAGGTAGGAAACCCAAACGCCGCCGTGTTTGGGTGATGGAGTTTAGATCGGGTTAGATTAAATAATCTCGGATATAAATAACAATAATCGGGTTAAATAACTTCACATGGTGTGTCTGGTGTGTTTCCAGCATTCGTAGTGTTGATCAGCAGATATATAGTCCGCCAAGACGTTGAGGTTGCTTAGTAACCAGAGACTCTGTCCATGCAAGTGAACGGAGCGTTCCCTCTTCGTCATAACTATCAAACCAAACATCCTTCACATTCACCTAGCGAACATTATGAAAGTAAAATGCACATTTCTCGCTAAAAATGTTTCCATAAAAGCATTTAATGGCGTAACTATGTTACTATTCCCACACAGAATAAAGAAAGATGTCGGCCGTATGCTTCTGTCCAAGCTCACTACTCTCTGCCAGTGACGTCGGGTCAAGCTCAACGCTGATTGGGCAACGCGGCTAATCGCCATGCGTATGAGCGTAAAAAGTTCAATTTTTTGAACTCTTGAAATGTACGCGCGTATATATACGCGCGTTACATGCGTAAATATACGCGCCTCATACGCGCGTAAAATGTTGCTTTTACGCGTGTAACGCGTGTACGCGTCTCATACGCGCGTAAACCAATGGTTCCCTATGGAAAAAATTGCGATTTTATACGCGAGGTACGCGAGATACGCGTCTGGTGTGGCCGCACCTTAAGGTAAGTTGACCTCAATGGAGGTGGGGGGGTGTGGTCCGATAAAACAATTCTGTGGTACTTGCAATAATCAACCTTTGATAGAAGTCTGTCATCCACAAGAAAGAAATTGATCCGAGAATATGTACAGTGTACGTGCGAAAAGAATGAATGTGCCTTGGTTGATGAGAAGTTGAACCTCCAGGGGTCAGACAAGCCCAGCTGCTCAGCATAGGAAGCCATAACCCTAGCAGAGCTAGAAAGGACAGTGTCTCTGGTAGATGACCTATCAAGAGTGGTGTCTCGGACCAGGACTACAGGAGTGTTTTGGATGAGACCTGACGCAATAACATAGCGGCCGTTGGCGTCGGCAGTAGAGCTGAGTAGTTCAAGAGCAATGTTTTTACGAATTAAAATGGCGGCACCTCTCGATTTGACATTAAACTTTGAGTGGAATAAGTGCCAAACCCATCCCTATTTGAGTCTCTGAACATCAGAGGCACACAGGTGCGTCTCCTGGAAAAAAAGCTATATCGGAAGATGTAAATTCTTTATTTTGTTTAATTTAGTAACCTTGTTTGAACCCTTGATATTCAAAGACACAAAGCGGATACCCTGTGCAATGTTTAAATCAGCCATTTGGGATGTAGGAGAAGTAATGTTCAGCATATTGCCATTGCAAACAAAGCCATATAGTTGCTACACACACAAGTGAAGAAAAAACTAAGGAAAATAAGAATGATAAATTCTCTGCCCCCAGTCCTGCCCCCTCCTGCCCGCCCCTAATGCCTTCCCAAACAAGGCACCTTGAACCCCAAACCCTGTCACAACAAACGACCGTGTAGGTGGCAAAATCGTTCTCTGTCATTAAACTAACAGACTAACTCCACTGAACTACTGGCGAAAGTAGCTTAAATTAAACTTAAACCCTGGTAGCCGCAATCAGTCCTATACTCAGGAGAAAAAATTATTCAAAGGCTACCACTAACAGTCTGAATTAAATAAAAGCAGCCAGCTAAATTTGTAAGCAATACATGTTAAAAACTAAGCATGAGTACAAATGAAAACCAAAACATGTAATGAGCTGATACAAAATAATACAGCTTGGAAAATATGAACATCAGGAGCGCCACAAAGTATGCTCTGCTATATAATACAGTTACGTAAACAGTGGCTATACTTGGGACAAAAGCAGTGGGTTAGTCAAACTAGGTTAACGTCTGCGTATTACAACGTTCCGTTAAAAAAAAAAGAAATGAACAAGTAGTCCAAGTAATATCCTCAAGTAGGTTACAATATCTGTTGTCTGGTCATTCAGTCGTAGGTTGGATAGTTTTCTGGAAGAAGAAAAGCGCCGCGTCTGGGTTTTCAAAAGTGTGGACAGTTCCCTGGAAGGTAAGCCGTTGCTTGGCAGGATGGATCAGACCAAACTTAACACCCGCTTGGTGGAGTTGTGCCTTCACATCGCTAAACTCTGCTCTGCATCGGGCCAATGCTGCAGAGTAGTCACAGGGAATATGTGGATCTTTCTCCCTTTACAGGACAGTTGTTCACGTTCGCGGGATGTGCGGAGAATCAGCAGCTTCGTCTGGTAATAGTGCAGCCGCACTAGCATAGCTCTCGGACGTTTGCCCGGAGGCGGCTTGGCTGCGAGGGTACGATGCGCTCTGTCTACGACAGGTGTGTTGGCAACGATTCGTCGCCCAGGATTTCCTTCAGAAAGGGTCCCATGAAGGCAGTCGGATTGGCGCCCTCAAGCAAGCCAATCAGACGTATATTCTGTCAGCGGGAGCGATTTTCTTGGACGTCCACTGCAGCTATGAGTTTAATGTTATCAGCAGCCAGGGCAGCGCATTGAGCCTCGAGCTCCACCAGCCTATCCGTAACCTCATTCTGTGAGGTTTCCAGGGCATCGATTTTGCTTGCATGGACATTCACTGTTGTCTGTAGTGAAGCCATTGTAGAACGAAGTTCTTTGACAATTTTTTCGCGCATAGTTAGAGCTGTTACACGGAATTCAGCCATAATCTCCGCCTGTAGCACTTTCACCTCAGTGTGGATGGTGGCAATCATGCCTTCTCCAACGTTCTCCGCCATTTCACCTGATGTTTGGCTAGCTAGCAAAGAGTCCTCTGTAAATTTCGTCGACCTACTGCTTCCCCTGTGGCTTTTATTTCTCCCAGACATCAAAAACTAGTTAATACTTGTTTAAAGCAATCACGTGTAACGTATCGAAGATGTAGTAGCTATATTTACAAAACAATATTTGAGAATTTAGTGGAGAGGCTTCGGAGCACGTCCTCACTCGACCATGTCAAAACCGGAAGCCTGCTGGGGTTTTCTTAGGGACAGATTAGACACCACCATGAGGCCTAAAGCCCACCGGATCTCATGGAGTCAAAACAGACTCTGTGTGAAGTCTAAAGCTCAGGGACTTACTCTTTCCATTTAAGTACATCTTCTCACTCTTTCACGAAACAGACCTGCTGTCTGTTTAAAATACTTAATTTCCTTTTTCAGGGGTTGCAATATAATTCATTTGGTATGAATCATTTAGCAGCTGTGAACCGGTCGTGGGCCAGTGATACACCAGTAATGTAGCCAGTAGGGATGGATTTAATCCACAAGTTAGAGTCTGAAGTCTGGAGACCAGTCCTAGTGCCATGTAGGGGCAGACACAGAGTAATGGAGACAAAACAGTACCAAGTGATTTAAAAAAAATACAGCCACGCTATAACTGCACTCTGTGGGCTTTGCTACGTTCATCACAATATGATTAGATTATCTTTTGGGCTGCGCTACAAATATGAAGCAGAATTCGCACTCTGCAAAGATATGACAACATCTGGCTTGGAGGTCTAACCCCGACAAGGCAGCACTTTGCATATCTTAGTTTCATTGCTCCCGCCACATTCTGAACAGCAAGGAACCTCCAATCAGCCCCACCCCTTGTGGAGTCATTGAGCAGACGTTTGGTGGAGGTATCTGGCGAACGCACATATCCACATGAACAATGTTGCATTTAAATGTCGTACAGGGGGATTTATACTTGAGCATAGGCTAAGGAAGCAAACAAGTACACAGTGTTAGGACGGGCAGGGCCTGTAAACGCAGAGTAGAGCCGCCACACAAAGAGGGCTTTTGTTCTTTTTTTCCTGCATTGATTACCTCTTGTTTGCCAGCTCAGATGGAGCAGCCATTGCATTAGGGGTAATCCCTCCTCAAGGACCTGAACATCTCAAACAAACAAGCGCCAGACAAAAGACTGTGAACAGCAAGGAGGCGCGGGACTCCGCAGCACAACCACAAGAGTTTGTTTTTTTGCAAATTGGACGAGCCAGAGTCAGCCATCCACACAAAGGGAAAGCCTCCGACAAGATGAATACACACACAGCTGGGGATAAACTAGGAAGCAAAGTTGGTAACTTACTTAAGTGAATAACTTTTCTTTATTGAGTAACAATGTTAATTTCATCCGGTGTTAAATGGCTTTAGCTAGTTGGATTGGCCGAGCTGGCCTTTACAGATCGTTAAATTAAGAGTTGCATCGAATGAATGAACTAATACAGAGTCGAGTAACAGCTAGGGTAGGCAAATTACTTAAGAAGCATTTTTTTGCATATTTGTTGAAATTGTCAAAAAGTACTCTGATATAAAAAACATTGCAGCGAGAAGTTGTCTCCCAAAAGGTAGGAATAAAGACCTAAAAATAACATCCCTGTGTCTGAAGATGGCCTTACATGCAGAGTATGGTGAGAGTTGTAAAGAGCTTGATTGTTCGTTCCTTCATATATAATATTTATATATGTAAAGGCCTCACTAAAAATTAAATGAAGGACGCCAAGTGATTTTAGTTTGAAGAAAATAAGCTTGCAAAAGAAAATGGTTTGTTAAAAAAAAAAAGTAGTCTTATCTGAAGATAAGACATCGGACAATACATCCCACTATTTGATCTCCAATATTAATTTTGATACACAAATATATTCCTAGTATCAAGGACATTCTGTAGCAATATTTTCCAATGTGTAAACAAGAATAATGTGAAATAAACGGGCTCTCAATGAGCTTGTAGGATTAGGAAACAAAAGAGGGGAATCTGAATTAATCATGGCAGATATAATTTTGTTTGTTCTGTTTGGAACACACCAATTTTTTTTTCTTAAACAAAACCATCCAAGTCGACGGTTCTATAATATTCAGGTAGAGTTTCAAGTCAAACCGAGTAAAACCGTGTCAAACCGGGTCAAACTGAATCAAGCTGAGTCAAACCAGGTCAGACCTGAGTCAAGCCGAGTCAGACCAGGATTGAGTCAAACAGGTTCAAACCGAGTCAAATCTGGTCAAACCCGATTCAAACCGGGTCAGACGTGTCAAACCGGGTCAAACTGAGTCAAACCGGATGAGACGGGTCAAACCGGTTCAAACCGAGTCAAGTTGATTCAGACCAGGACTGAGTCAAAACGAGTCAAACCGAATCAAGCCGAGTCAAGCCAGGCCAATCTAATGGAACAGGTCAGTAGCTTACTCTGAATTATTTCTCCAAATTGCCTACTGTAGCTTTAAAAGTTGCAGGTATATCTTTTTCAGTATTCACATTTTCGATTGGCCCCAACGGCAATCATTGGTAAATAAGAAAGCTGGTCCTCCAGAGTCCTTGAGGCCGTGCAGTCCTCAGCAACTCCTGGACCCTATAGCTCCCCCAGCGACGAGCAGGACCCCCTATAGCCCCCCAGTGTGGTCCTCATTGGACCCCCTGTAGCCCCCCAGTGAGTAGCATACTCACATCAAACAGCCTCTCTATGTAGACCTCCTCGTTGACCTTGTCCCGCAGCATGTCCTGGGAGTGGCGCATGAAAGTCACGTAGCCGTCCGCCACGTCCATGCCCGGCTTCTGCAGGTACAAGAAGTAAAGGAGTCACACAACGTTAAAGCCTCTGGCAGTCTGGGGAGGGAGCACACAACATCTAGAGTCATCACTTCACAACGCACAACAAGACATCAGGGACAACAGGTGTTCTTAAACACAACGCTATCTGTGGCTCAGCCGCACATGAACCAAAAAGATTGGTAACTGATCTTGTTTGAGAGAATGCCACTTCGCATTGTCTGAACATTTCCAGTTGTTTGGAAGTGGCTATAACTTCATCAGATCCATTGCTTTGTCACGGACTGTTGTCCTTGTTTGTTCTTCTGCTTCAGTCTTTCCTTTTATTTCTCTGTTATATGTTATATGCGATATGCAAACTCCATTCCAATGTCCAGTACTTATGTGTCATAGAATCCCTTCTTTAACATTGTTACGGGGAAAAAGCCAACACAATCACATTCACTAGTGCAGACTTTGCATTAAACTCTTTTACAATATGGCAAATTTTTATGGCAAAAAGCAGAGCCAGATAGTCATCATTATTCATCAGCATTGCGGATGCAAACATGAAAGGATCTGTCTGCTTGATGAAGTGGTAGCTGTTCCCTGCCTGAATGTGTTTGCTCCCTGAGCCTCTCCACAAGTCACACTACCCTGAGGTCCACAGGGAACTACAAAGTAGTCAAGATCCTTATCTTCACGTCCCGTCTTTCAACACATCAGTCCAATCTGCCAACGCGCAAAGGGATGTGCAATTGTATCGGTTTATTACACGGACGAAGGCGATGGTGGGCAGATTAAAATGCTATTTGTAGCTCCGAGCCTTGCTGTTCCCAGATCAGTGGCTTGTTGTTTTACAACATGGGATCACAACCGCACGGCGTGCAGCAACGCCACGGCTGGCGCTGTTGGCAGGGATGGCTGTATGCATATGAATGGACACATGCAGGAGAACCATGGGACACTTGTGAACAGGGAAATGCAAATGCTTCGTCTGCAGAGCGGCTTGGCGCACGCTCAGCCAAGTGTTATGCAATTCACAAAACAAATAGATGGCAAGTGTGAAATGAGATGCTTTATCAAGGAACTGGATGGTCCAATCAACTAATGACTAGAGTCTAGGAATCCAAACAAACACGCACACACACTCACGCACTCACTCACTCACTCCACAATGACATAACACGCTCCTCTTAAAGTATACAGGCCATAACGTGTAAGGCAGACAGACAGACAAACACAAAGTACCACATCGCGCACACACACACACACACACACACACACACACACACACACACACACACACACACACACACACACACACACACACACACACACACACACACACACACACACACACACAGTGACGGTTCCCTGTATGTTGTGTCTTCCATTTGTTTCTAGGACTGGGGAGCAGAGACCTAGGCCTACTTAATTGGTCATTAGGAGTGATTGGCGTGCACCTGGGCCCGGGTGCCAACGCCCTATAAGAGTCTGCTTCCCCAGTCCTTCCCTCTCTGTTCTTTTCAGCTCCATAGCCATGCACACCTTTCAACACTTATGTTAAAACAACACACACACACCTATAATTCACTCATGCATACACACTCCACACTACGGACTTACTGATTTCCACATCCCATACTTTTATTATAAATTGAGCACTTGGATTGGTTTGGTTTGATTAAATACTTATTTTGATTGGGAAACTGTTGTCTCCTGTCTTTTTGTTGTGTAGCCTGGCGCCCCTAGGCCAGGTGCGTAACAACACACACACACACACACACACACACACACACACACACACACACACACACACACACACACACACACACACCACAACAACATAGTTCTATCCTTTGGAAGTACACAGGCCATAAGGTGTTAGACAGACAGACAGACAGACAGACAGACAGACAGACAGAAAGACACCATAATAATTAGCTGTCACTTACAGGAACATCCACATACTTAGAGGCAGCTTTCACCTTGAGGTAGATGGGGAGAGATGGGGTGAAAGTGTTAGAGCTCTACCACTACTCCACAGCATGGCTTCATAGCCCTACAGTGTGCCTGCAGGAGGTCCTGGTCACCTGTAGCAGAACCTGCTCCTTTACTTCTCTCAAGTGCATTTTCAAATTCAGCCTGAACTATTTACCCCCCCCCCCCCCCCCCCCCCCCCAATTGGGATGTTAAGTGAGGTAAGATATTTGGAATGGAAAGGGAATAACAAAACAAAATAATCAAAGTGTATAGAAAGAAAAGGTGGTTCTGGGATTGAATATGAGGGAAATGATTGCATATTGGCTACGTGAGGCTGCTTGCACACCTCTCTTCAGCTCAGACATCAAATAATGTTGCAAAATTATTTTGTTTACAATCCTTTGTTTGGCGACCTGCTGTTCCGCTGAGCTGCTTCAATCTAGGGGCCGCTCTCACTGATCAACATGCTAGCAATGTAAATAAAGAAGAGGCTCTTAGAGTCTCGCCGGCCTCCTAACCGTCCTCATGAACGCGGGAGCACATTGTTATTTTTTGCTGCTTATTGATTAAGTGGTAATGAGTCTGGGTTATGTGGGTGTGTGGGTGTGTGTGTGCATATGCATACGTGTGTGTGTGTGTGTATTTGTGTGTGTGCATGGGTGTGCGCCTGCATTTGCGTGCCTGTGTGCGCTTGTGTGTATATGTGTGTGTGTATGTTGGTATGCGCATGCCTGTGTATGCGTGTGCGTTTGTGTGTATGTATATATGTGTGTGTGCGTGTGTATGTGTATGTGTGTGTGTGTGTGTGTGTGTTGTGGCACCCCGGTCCCAACCCCTCAGGCCAGGCGGCCCCGGGGAGAGGTGGTGGATGGCGTATACCGCCGATATCCACCAGCCAGAGCCAGAGAGCGTCCGTTGCGTCACCGCAATTGGGAACACCTGCGGCGGAAGACGAGCAAGACCAGGTAACCCTTTAAAAGGCTGTGACAGGTTCTCTAACGGGAGGGAAGCTGGAAGCAGGAGCGGACCAGGGAACCTCCAGGAACGGATCTAGCGGACCTTTTCCCCAACGCTCGCGGGGACGACGTCGACTAGCGAGGAACACACCGGAGAAACAAAGCTCCAGACCGGAGCAATATCCCTCTTCGGGGACAAGACCGGCCAGGCCGGAAGGACGACAGCATTGACTCTTTCGTGGCTCACGGAGCCATCAGTACTATTTCCCGTTTTTCCCACGTTGGGCACAAACCCACGCATTTTCCGTGTTACCTGAATAAATGCCTCTTGGGTCTTTGAATGGACCTTGGTGTGTGGTAATTTCACCACATATGGTGGATATTGCAGGCAGTTTGACCCCGCTAATGATTACTTGGGATTACCAGCCCACACGTCAATGCAGAACCCGGAAGGAGCCGCAGCCGCGGCCGCCGCCCAGCGTCAGCAACAGGACCGAGCTCTGGCAGCCGCCACCCAGAGAGACACCGCCGAGAGCTTCGTCCTTCTCCGGGAAGCAGTACAACGACTCACCTAGCAAGCAGTGTGCGAAACCCCGACCTCCGCGCCTACCAGCAAACCTTACCAAACTTGGGACGGATGACGACGTGGAGGCCTACCTGGAGGTGTTTGAAAGGACAGCTCGTCCGGAGAGTTGGCCGGTGGACCAGTGGGCTCACATACTGTCCCACTTCCACACCGGATCCGCACAGCAGTTCTAAAGCAGTTCCGCGTTCCTGGCTAACGCCGGAACGCGCCAGTCAGTACCCGGTGTTAAAGCAGGCGATACTGGCCAACTACGGTTAGAGCCTACAGCGATTCCACGACTGGCGATTTGATATCCAAGAAGCAGCACGGACTCAAATCTCCCAGCACGGTAAGCTGATCAGGAGTTGACTCGCGGCCGGGGAAGGTCCCAGCCTCCTGGATCGGATCCTAATAGACAATACCATCCGTCAGCTATCGCCAGATGCCCGGAGAACCCTAGCCAACAACCACCCAGACACGGTGGACAAGTTGGTCCGGCAACTGGAGAACTGGCACAACAGCTGAGTTTCAGCGTCCGGGACCCATTGCGACCAACCGAGACGCGAAAGGACAGACGAGGACCGAATTCCTCGCAGTGATCACCCCCACCGAGGCCGCCGACCCTCTCCCAGGAGCCCCGAGAGGATAGGCGGTGCTTCAGCTGCGGACAGACGGGACACCTAGCCCGACAGTGTCCCGGAGACCGGGATGTATCCATGCCTTCGGCCTTCGCCAGAGGGAGACAGTCAGGACCGTGTCTCCTGGCCACCTTTTGGAAACATCAGAAGCCCGGGGCCCCAACTCTCCCCGTACGGGTAGGGAATAAGGACACTCAGGCCCTCCTGGACACCGGCAGTATAGTGACCCTCCTGCGCCCAGACCTAGCAGGGGGACATCGGCACGTATGAGACTTGCCATGTGGTCGTGCGGACCCCCCGAGAGCTGTTTACGGCACGGGCCGGGATCGTGCCCCACTTCCCCGTACCCCTACTCATTGGCAGGGGCTGCCCAATATTCCCCAGACTGTGGTACCCCGTCCCGGGTTCCCGACCCCGGCGGGACCCACCACGACGGTACCGACGAACCGGCCGGCCGCCTTATGGGGCTCGGCTGGCCCCCTCAACCCCAGCAGAATCGTCAGTGGAGGACGACGGGGCCGAGGGGGACGGACCAGTGTTAATTTCGTTAACGAAAAATATGACGAAAAACTGTTCGTCAACAACCTTTTTTCCATGATTAAGATGAGACGTTGACGAGCTAAAAATGGATCTTTCATAATAAAAACTATGACGAAATGTACGTTTTGTTTTCGTTGACGAGACGAGACAGGACCAAAATGTTAGTGGTGTGCTATTTGGACATTCAAAATGCATGATATTACCCTCCAGTAAGGTTCTTATGCAACGGAAACAATGTTCACTCCTCCAGTAAATAGGACAGACCTTAGCTACTATTTGGCAACGGGAGGTATAGTCCACTAACTAGCTAACGTTATGCATTGTACATATTTATAATTCGGAATTTGTCCAAGCCTTTACCACAGATACTCTATAGCATATAACCGTGTTGTCTGATTACAGTTTAATTCATTTTTCACAATCTGCCAGCTCTCGTTTTGAAGACGAATCACGGCGCCATTTGTTTCAATTGGAAGTGCGACAGCCCATACTTTCAACATAAGGGGTACTTTGAAATTCGTCCCAGCCTTTATACCGCATGGCGACTGGTCATTAGGGGAAAGTGGGGCTCGGCCCCACCTACTCTTAGCCTGGCGCCGCCCACCTACCTACTTCCGCTCAATTTTCATTTCACTTCAGTACTGGTACAGTCTGGGTCTGCTTAATGTAAATGCGTTCCATGTCAACCCGATTTCTGGCGGTCCAATCAGCGAACAGAGGGAGTGGCTGAGAACGATGACGTCTAGGTCGCACGCCAGTTTCAGTTGTAGTCAGAGATAAGTAGTCAGTCAGTCAATGACAAGACCCAGCGTGGACAGTGGACCACAAACATTATCTCTGTCCTTACTGTTGAATATTAATTTAGAATGTACAACTGTTCCTTGAACTCTTACTTCAGATAAACAAAACCTGCAGCTATCGTTCAGAGACATCTTCACGCTTCATCTTGTTTTGTTTGTGTACATCCTGCGCGTGCGCGAAACGTGTTTTGCGGCAGGTCCCGTCGCATGACATACGATACGTCACGACCAAACGCGATGCGATTAGTTATGGAAGATACAGAGTGGCACTGGGTAGATCCAATCATTTTAAAACTTCTACAGACACCCGCCTCCAAGTGAGTGAACTTTTGTCAATTGAGCAGTTCCAGACCTTCTGTACAAATGAAATGAAGTACGATGGTCTGGTAGGACCAGGCTACTCTCACAGGAAAAAAAGCAAAGCAAATGAAAATGAAAATAAATATAAAAAAAATATTTTATAATTTTTTTAATATATATATTTAAAGAATAATCTCCCCAGAAAGTACTGTAAAATAATAAGTTTGGGGCTTCTATTTCATTTTTAGTCGACCCTGGCTTGCTTCTTCCGGCTGAGTTCGTCTGGAGGGGCAAGAGGGGCTCTACTCTAGCCCCACCAGCCCAATGTAATGTGTATTGGACTTGAAACATTGAAATGCGCATGCTCAGAGTGTTTCTCTGTTGAAGTGGACGGAGATTATTTTACTTCCGGTGGGGCTAATATAAACACTAATTTTGACTAATATTGTCAGAAGGAAAAGCGCCTTGATCTAAATGAAAGTATGGGGCGTTGACAATAAGCGAATGCGCGTTCACGCTAAGGGGGGTTGTAATATGCGGGGGGTCGAGATTCGGCACAACACCGGTAGCGAAGAAGAGAAGGAGAAAGATAACTTTGCTAATAATCATGCCGGAGGCACACAAACGAAAACGAATCGACAACATGAATGTGGTAGATCATCTATTGGAGCACAGATTTGAGACCCTTAGTCTGGAGGAAAAATTAGAGGTAAAACGCCTTATGTCTTGTGCTCTTCAGTCTATTTAGGTTTTTCCAGTCTTCTATGTTCCCACTGCTGGCCTGCGCCTTGTCGTGGTGGCGAGTGGGCTTTAAACCAAGACAGGCCATTCTGAATCTTTTCTTTCACAGCTATTTTCTTTGATTTCTCCTCCAGGACACTGCTTAGGCCGATGGGAGGTGTACTCCATGGTAAAATTATATTGGGTTCTTATGGTAGCTCTTTGCAGTAGCATCATTTTTCTTCTGAGGTTTACGGAAGTTTAGTTTAAAGTTTAAAAACGTATAAAAACGATACTTTCATTATTGCAATGTTTTGATGTCAGCAATAAAAGATTAAAAGCTGCACTAATGTACTTTATCAATTGAATATATATATATGATACATGGAGAACAGTCACTTAGTTAAAAAACAAAAAGCCCAGCATACTGAATAGTGTTAAAGTATATTTTTATTTGTAATGGTTGTGATGGCTTCAGTACCTGCCTGCTGTCCTGGCAGGTCCTTGTGGGTGGAGCTCAGGGCTGAATAGAGTATGGGAAACATCAAGCCAGGGCTACAAACAGCATGGTGGGACACTGACTAATTAAGACCAATGAAGGAAGCTCAATCTCTATTTTGAAATACTTTTGCTTTTTTATGAAAACTACCATTTTTAATTGTAGTATATCAGGCCTGTAACTTTTTCGAAAAATGAATTTCAAACAAAATGAGAATGCCTAATAATTTGTTTGGATGGATGTCTGTATGCCTGAAAAGCCAGTAGAAACACTAATATAAGTGAAGGGGTCTACAATTTTTGGCAGTTTAGACGCTGTTTAGCGTATGACTGCCCTTCACAGGTCAGATGTTGAACTAGATTTTTACATACAGTCCTGTGTTGAGCAGGATAGCCGGGAGTAGGCAGAGTCAACGTCTACAAAGATCGCCACGACTGTGAAAATAAACGGGTGACGTCACGAACACTGGTTCGTCATTTAAAAGAATAAAAAAATATTAGCCTAGCCCCTCCTGTTTTTTACATGTAGAAACGCCACTGCACATATACTATAGGGTCTATAGCATATAAGCATTTTGAAGGCTGAACAGACAATAGAGTACTAAAGTGTGACGTTACGTTTCCATAGCAACCGATTTTCGGTTCGACACTAATCAAATTAACAAGGGGAAAACCTATGCCAGACAAACCTTTTATAGAAAAGGACCAATTTTTTTGCAAGTGATTTGTGAGTTTGCTTTACCAATGATGTAATGTAATATTGAGAATAGATTTTCTTTATATAAAAAAAACTAAACTAAACTAACGTTTATGAACTTTTCCTTTTAATGCCCCAGGGGAATACATGAACGCCTCGACATGCTTCAATTGATCTTCACCTCTTGAAATTGATTCATACTCATTTTGAAAGAAACAACACATGGAAGCAATGGAAAACGGCATCTCTCGTTCGGTTGTTTAGAACTGAAAATCCCGTTGCAAGGACAACGTCACGTTTTCAGTTTAGTACTCTATTTGACTGGAACTACTTAGCAGGTGTCCATATATCAGCGGTTAGCCTAATTGAATTAGTTTAAAAAGAGTAAACATTTTGACGAAATTAATGACTAAAAGTTGACAAAAATGTAAGGACTTTTGGTCGACTAAAAGTAGACTAAAACTACGAAGGAAAACAATTACTAAAAGGAGACTAAAACTTGTAAGCATTTTCGTCTAAAGACTAAGACTAAATGTAAAATAGCTGAAAAAATGAACACTGGGACGGACCCATCCCACCGGGTACCCCAGACCACTCGATGGGAGGACCCCACCGAGCGGAATCTACGGGACACTGCGGATACCCTGACGAATACCGAGCAGACCGGCCCACAGGAAAACTCAGAGAGCTTGCCTTTCACTGAGTTTTCGGATTTTCTTCCTGACCGGAGGGGGGAGGAACGGTTCGACCCGGGCAGTTCGCCAGCGCCCAACTACAGGACGACGCCCTGAAGCACGCCTTGAGCCACGTCCTCACCCATGATGGCCAAGCGAGGGAATCGGTGAGTTGCTTGCCACACCCTCACTTCAGCACCAAAGGGGGTCTGCTCTATCGGGTAGTTGAGAAGGGGGGGATGGTGAGCGAACAGCTGGTGGTACCCCGCCCGTATGTTAGCAAGGTACTGTTCATGGCCCACTCCCATCTGTTAGGGGCCCACTTAGGCATGTATAAAACCAGGAACAGGATTTTCAAGACACCAGGATGTGTTCTCGGAAGTAACAGGCAGGACCACGGTGGCCCAACACGACATTAGGGCGGCGCCAGGCATCACGGTGCGCGTCCCCCCTGGGTCCCGGAAGCCCGGAGGAACGCTATCCGGAAGGAGGTCGCCAGAATGCTCCGGCTACGAGCCATAGAGGAGTTACGCAGCGCCTGGTCTAGTCCCGTTGTCCTGGTCCCCAAACCCGATGGGACATTCAGGTTTTGCAATGACTTCCAGAGACTCAATGAGGTCTCGGACTTCGACGCCTACACCATGCCCAGGGTCGATGAACTAACTGAGCGGCTCGGTCCCGCCCGCTACCAATGGGTACTGGCAGGTGCTGCTCACCAGAACCGCGTGGGAGAAAACTTGCGTTTGCGACCCCGGGGGGTCTATACCAATACACAGTCCTCCCATTCGGCGTCCATGGCGCTGCCGCATGGTTCCAGAGGATGATGGACCAGCTCCTTTGGCCTCACCAGGCGTACGCAGCCACCTATATAGACGATATCATCATCCACAGCGCCAGCTGGGATGTCCATCTCCGGCAGCTGCGGGCGGTCCTGGGGGAGTTGTGGAGGGCCCGACTCACAGCCAACCCCGCCAGGTGCCGCCTGGGTCTGGAGGAGACGTCCTACCTGGGGTACCAAGTAGGACGGGGGAACGTCCAACCCCAGGATAGCAAGGTCTCCGCCATTCGGGACTGGCCCCGCCCAGCCTCCAAAAAGCAGGTGAAATCGTTTCTTGGTCTGGTAGGGTACTACCAGAGGTTTATCCCCGGCTTCGCCACTCTGGCCAGTCCCCTAAATAATTTGACCCGGAAGGCCCTGCCAGACCGGGTAACGTGGTCGGAGGCAGCAGAGAGATCATTTGGTACCCTGAGACTAGCCCTCTGCTTGGAGACTGTCCTGATAACTCCTGATTTCTCTCTACCCCTAATAGTCCACACTGACGTATCCGAAGTGGGACTGGGAGCGTTACTTTCTCAGGTCCGGATGGGAGAGGAACACCCAGTGACCTACATTAGCAGGAAGCTCCTCTCCAACGAGAATAACTATTATTCCACTTTGGAGAAGGAGGCCCTGGCCATCAAGTGGGCCCTGGACAAGCTGAGGTACTATCTCCTGGACAGGGAGTTCACACTCGTCACCAACCATGCGCCATTCAAGTGGATGGCCAGCGCGAAGGACTCGAACGCCCGGGTGACGAGGTGGTTCCAGGTGGACCACAGGCCGGGCAGGGAACACGCCAACACCGGCGCTCTGTCCTGCCGAGATGCCTGTCTCTGGTTGGTCAGATAGTACCTCAGCTTGTGGCAACCCGGTCCCAAACCCTCAGGCCAGGCGGCCCCGGGGAGAGGTAGTGGATGGCGTATACCGCCGATATCCACCAGTCGGAGCCAGAGGGCGTCCAATGTGACACCCTAATCGGTGCAATGGAAAACACCTGCGGCGGAGGACGAGCCAGACCAGGTAACCCTTTAAAAGGTTGTGACAGGTTCTCTTACGGAAGGGAAGCTGGAAGCAGGAGGGGACAAGGGAACCTCCAGAAGCGGATCTAGCGGACCTTTTCCCAGACGCTCGTGAGGACGACGTCGACATGTGAGGAGGAACGGAGGAACGGAGCTCCAGACCGGAGCGACATTCCTCTTCAGGGACAAGACCGGCCGGGCCGGAAGGACAACAGCATTGAATCTTTTGTGGCTCACGGAGCCATCAGTATTATTAACAGTTTTTCCCGCGTTGGGCACAGACCCACGCGTTTTCTGTGTTACCTTGAATAAATGCATCTTGGGGCTTTGAACGGACCTTGGCGTGTGGTAATTTCCAGCGTGACAGAGTCATTTCTGGGGCCGGGTCGCCACAGTGTGTGTGTGTGTGTGTGTGTGTGTGTGTGTGTGTGTGTGTGTGTGTGTGTGTGTGTGTGTGTGTGTCTGTCTTACGGTGAAGGACAGGAAGGAAGAGAACAGCGTTCCCTCGTCGTAGCGGGACAGCTTGGCCAGGACGCTCTCCAGGATGACCATGAACTGGGAACACAGAGTTACCATAGCTCTGTCACATGAGCGCTGTTAGAAGGGCTGTTAGAGGGGCTGGAGAGGGCGTCCAACACACATTAGTTCAGGGTCACTTGGTAGAAATGGTATAGCAAGTCGGCTATGGAGGGAAATTAACTGTGAGAATATCTTAGTTGACTGTACCTGATTCTGTATGAGACTATTTAGATTGGACCACACCTGGCTAATTTATAACCAGTCGGGGCATCTCTTTCCTGGTTTGATGGGAGGAATTATTTTTCCTTGTCAATCACAGGTGTGAGAAGGAGGGAGCATAGAAGAGAGAGAGGAGGGAGATGGGAGGGAGGGAGCAGAGAGAGAGAGAGAGCAGAGAGAGAGGGAGGGAGGGAGGGAGGGAGGGAGGGAGGGAGGGAGGAGAGAGGGAGGAGAGAGGGGGGGAGGGAGGGGAGCGGGAGGGAGCCAAGAGGGATAGAGGGAGGGAGCAGAGAGAGAGAAGAGAGGGAGGGAGGAGAGAAGGAGGAAGGGAGGAGAGAGGGAAAGAGGGAGGGAGGGAGCAGAGAGAGAGGGTGGGAGGAGGGAGGGAGGGAGGGAGGGAGGGAGGAAAGAGGGAGAGAGAGAGGGAGCAGAGAGGGAGGTGCTCTTGGTTCTTTCGTTTTAAACTCTTGCTCTCTGTTACTCTGTTCTGCTCTCTGTACAGCTCTCCGATTGTAGCCAGTGTAGCTGTAATTTTGCTCTTATTACACATTGAATAACCAGTAACTCTTTATTCATGTTGCTGTAGTACTCATTGACTCGGTTTGTTCTATTACAGTCAAATTACCGACAAAGCGCTTTGTTTGATGCAGTTTCCATTGATACTGTACAGTTAAATGAACACATTCAATTCATGGTGTCCTCGTGCTATAAGTTGGTGTCGGATCATGTGGAGGTGTGAACGGGTTCCATCGAGCGGGGGTCAGCCTACCTTTGCTACCAGTAGAGTGATCATCTCCTTCACCGTCTCCTCAATCAGGTTGTCGATCTGAGAATGGTATTGTCTCTGGAAACAGAGCGACAGAGCCACTGTTACTCTGCTCCACTGGCCACACGCAGACAACTGCTACGGGGAAATCTCACTGGTCTCACAGCCATTAAAACATGAGGCGGAATCTACTCTAACTCTTAAAATAGAAAGTGGTTTTGAAATAGTTAAAATTGAATTTATAGAGAAACGTTACAACAAACACATCTTCACAAAGTTCAAATAATAATTTCCAACACCTTACAATTAGGGAGCACCCATGAACAATTAACATGAGTTAATGAAGTAATGAGCAAAACGATATACCATTAGCATAGGATTTAGGGTTAACATAGTTTAACCCCAGCCCTAATAAATCATGTATAAATGTAGACCTCAACATTCACATCATTAACTCAAACCGACCTGCATGAGCGTTCTCTGGAAATGTGCCCCTATCCATTCTGATAACGTTTCTAGAGATTTTATTTTACTTTTCATAATATTGAATTAATTTTGCTAACATTTTTGATATAAATATATTTTTGATTGACATTCCTAGAGAAATGTTCATTGTATTTTTTTTTGTATGTCAGCAAGGATTTATATTGTTGCCATGGATATTGATATGGATAATGCTATCCCTGGAACCAGGCAGCTAGCATGTTGTTTTAATCCTTGTGTCCTTCCCTTGCGTCCTCACTTGAGCGGTTCAGTTGTTATCATGCTAAACTGTTAGTTACATAACTGTCAGTTATGTAACTGATGGCTTCTGAGAGACTGAAGCAAACACCAACCAGGAATGGTGTTTGCTTCATCAGAAAGTCTATTCAAGGGTTCATTTTATAAGAACCGCTATGTTTTAAAACATCACCATGACAAATGGATAGCGCTGTTTGATTATATTCTTAGAAGAAAACAGAAATTTTTGAGCGACCCAGGGGTCAAAGGTCAAAATGGGCAAAATGTTGCATAAACTAACAAACTAAACATTATATATATTCAATGAACAAAGACAAAGAAAAATTAAAATTCGCTCAAATTTGATCAAAATGCATTTTAATTCTGAAACTAAATTTCAGCCTTAGCCACTGAGAATCAAATGAATGTCATTCATTTTGTTTATTGCAGATGTCGACTGGCACTGCACCATGGAACGCTCATAGGGGGCGTTTTGGTTCGTAATGACGAATGACCTATCAAGTCCTTAAGTTGGAGAACAGGGTGCTTTGTCCCCATCCAAGGTGTTAGAGGGTACAACTAGGATTAGTTACAAGGGCAAGGATGTAGGCGACACAGAGAAACAAGAAGCATTATTTGACATCAACCAGTGATGCCTGGGGTCTGGTATGAAGGAGGTTTTTAGTTCGGAGACGGGTGGGGGGCGGGGGGGGGTACAGATAAGACCCACATCTACAACCATCAAGATTCACAGCTGCTCTGACTCCATCTCTTCCAGGCGAGCTGGCTGAACTATTCTTTTTACTGAAACAAATTGCACTGCAAGATGGTGATCCAGCAGTCACCACTACACTAACATTCCCTACCCGCTGGAGCTCAGAGTAATAAGGAACCAGCCCCCATAATGCACTGGCTCCATGATGAATACATGGCGGTGTGTGCGGATGACATGTGGGTGGAGCGGCATCTCCACGGCTGCAGGCAGCCACTGTGATCTCAATCCTTTTGTTCTGGGCCCGCGGAGCCAAGGAAGCGTCTTTACGGATTCACGGGTAATTAATTCAGCATTGGTAATTGGTATCAGCTTCAAGAATCCGCGAACATGAGAACTCTCACTTCTATCCCATGTATATTCAATGCGTCAACACATATGCTAATGAAATCCAAACAATTGCAAGTGTAGGGAGACAGGCAGGGGGAACGGGAAAGCTAATTATACATTTGGGACCAGGGGTGAGATTTAAATTGATTGTTAGCCACACTTACTTACCCATTCTCTAACGAACTTTGACATGTCAAATCAGAAACGGTTGGAATGAAACAGAAGAAAGATTGAGGAGAAGTACCAGTTGTAAATCAAACGATTCAAGAGTTGTTGGGTGTTGTTATGTTGTCTAATGCAAATCAGGTGTCAGACTGTGTGCCATTGAGAGGGGAGGTCATCCACGGTAAACTAACGCAGAGTTAGGCAGAGCAATAACAATTATCTTAAATTTTTATTTTAAAGAGGATTTCAATCTAACCATCTAAACTTAGTGAATAAAACCACAATTCTGTGAATTCATTGATTAATAACAACAATAACATAACAATAAACAATAACAATTGCTAATCCAAAATTCAGTGTATTCAAACAGGAGTGGAGTAAGACTTTTATTGGATTTCTTCATATTTGAAATTATAATTTCATGAAAACATACCTCATGAATTTATTAGTGGTAACATGGCCACACATTTCAAAAGTCCTACGACTGAAATTGAAGTCCAGGCTATCTCACAAACATACACACACACACACACACACACACACACACACACACACACACACACACACACACACACACACACACACACACACAGACGCACATGCACACGCAGACACGCAGACACACACACACACACACCCTCAGGTCCTACCTCCTGGCCCAGTTCCATGGCGCACAGCTTGGCGGACTGGGCCTTGGCGTCCACCATCACGTTGAACATGGTGCAGATGGACTGTGGCACACGGAAGTCTGTGGCGCGGCTGCTCTTCTGGAGACGGACCTCAAAGGCCACGCGGGTCCTGGGGGCGGGCGGGGGGGGGGGGGGGGGGGGGGGGGGGCACCACTGATTAAAAATTGTAAATGCAATAAATAACTAAAATCTTACATTAATGATTACGTTGAGTATTTAGCAACATCATCACAGAGAACCTTTCACACAAGTCAAAACCATAAAGGAGATTAAATGCTTTAAAGGTCCCATGACATGCTATTTTATGTATTCTTTAATGTAGGTATTAGTGGGCAACTAACACAGTATTCAAAGACGTCCCCGAAATTCAGCCGTGGTGCAGAGTTACAGCCACTCCGAGCCAGTCGCACATTGAGCTTCCCCCAAATGCGCTGTTTTGGTGTCTGTAGCTATAATGCAAATGAGGAGGAGCGAGGCGGGTCAAGGAGGAGGGTGGGGGTGTGGCCCTGAGCAGCTTGCAGCCACGGTACCATGCGCTCTGTTTACAGTGGATGTATCGCAATGGCGAGGCACACACAGCCTTTAGCCGTGTTCTGTAAATATTGTAGAACACACAGGAGTCCTGGAGCTCTATATCTAAATATTATCATATAGCCTACATAGATATCTATATCATATAATATATATTATCACGGCCAAAAGCTGCGTGAGCCGATATTATGAATCTCAAACGACCGCGTTGAGTTCTCCGACGTTCCTGGTTCTTCAACGTCCTCATCAATGTGAATTAGACTGAACCGCGACAAGGAGGAGAAAGGGATCGTTGCCGGGCAGCGCTTAGGCACCTCCGCCTCCGGCGGTGGTCCCTCAGCGGGGCTCAAGCGGGAGACATTCGACGCCAACAATCCCTTTCTCCTCCATGTCGTGGTTCATGTTCTTGAGGGAGTCAAAGCCAAAGTTCCTTCCCCCCAATTCATTCTCAACCTTGGCTGAGATAACCCCCAACACGAGTCTCGTTGTAGAAATACCAGAGACGAGAGTCCGACGTGTTATGCGCCATAACACCTAAAGCAGTACGGTTATCCAAATAACAAGGAAGTGTACAACACTTGCGTTACGGTCCTGGAGCTCTATATCTAAATAATATCATATAATACATAGAAATCTATATCATTTAATACATATTATCACGGCCAAAAGCTGTGTGCGCCTCCAGACGATATTATGAATCACAAACGACTTTGTCGGGTTCTGCGACGTCTCTGGTTCTTCCACTTTCACATCAACCTGAAGTCGACTGTACCGCGCGCTGCCTGCTGCCGGCTGCCCGCTGCCGGGCGATGGTGCCTCGCGGCAACCGGCGGCATGTCGCAGTTCATGTACTTCAGCGAGTCAAAGCCAAAGTTCCTTTCCCCCAATTCCTTCTCAACCATGGCTCAGATAACCCCCACAACAGTCTCGTTGTGGAAATACAAGACACGTCAAAGAACCGACAAGAAACACTTGCGTTACAGTGTGTGTATTCACACACACACACACACACACACACACACACACACACACACACACACACACACACACACACACACACACACACACACACACACACACACACACACACACACACACGTGGCGCTCGCACGGTCGAGTCTCATTGGCGGGCCAACGTCTCTGGGCGGGCCAGGCAGAGTAAGGGGAGGAGCTGAGATTCTTGGTGATGTCCTAAATACAGACATTCCAAATCAGCGCACTTGAGCCTCCGTTTTTTCAAAGGCGAGCAGAACAGCTAGTGCTCGTTTTACACCAAACGCAAGTTTTAGCCACTGGGGGACCATAGGCAGGCTAGGGGAACTCATATTTATGTTAAAAAACCTCATAAAGTGAGATTTTCATGTCATGGGACCTTTAAGTTCAACCTTTGAAAAGCAATAGGATGAGTAAATCGGGATTTAGAGTATTGTTCTGCACAACGGGCCACCTGTGGCAGGTTATTCCACAGAGTGTGAACCATTATTGCAGATCGCACTTCCCTTTGGATTCAAATTAGCCTTCAGGACGCCCAGAGGAATGTGGGAGGCTGATCAACCGAGATAGCCTGTGTTATAGCCTGGACTTCAAGAGTTTAGTCACCAAGTGCTAGGTCAAAGGTCCAGGAAGAGTCTTCACCTTGTACTGGTCTCTGCGTGAGTGTGTGACCAACATAGGGCCACCCGCCCAAGCTGGTGCGTCACCAGGCAGTGCACGTGGCCAGCTCTCACCTCTTGATGCAGGACTCTATCATGTCGCTTGACATGAGCTTCAGACGGCTCTCCAGGTGCTTGCCAAACTCTTCCTCAGGCCAGTGAAGGTCTCTGATGAAGGTCTGCAGAGCGTCCAGCTTCCAGAAGAGATCCTCTGAGGTTCCTGAACCGTTACTGCATGGGGTTCAAAAGGCATCACAGTCAGAGATACAGCCTGAACCAGACTGAACAGAACCAGGACCATGCAGGGATGATAAAACAGGGACAAACATCAGAGGAGGAAGTCATAGCTTGATGGAAGGTGAGGAAACAGAGGAACGTGAAGGATCATCTGGGAGAGTCCATGAATGGTGGAGGTTTAATTATGCCATAATCATCATTATCATGATCATAATAAAGGTGTTCATAGGTGAAATATAAACTGGGGATGCTAGGGACACCACTTTCTGAAATAGCTGATTTTGTCCCCATCACTTTTTAAAGCATAATAAGTTAACAATTTGTGGTACAATAGCATAAGGTTGTTCAGGTTTTGTTCCGCTGTATGTTGACCTATTGGAGGGCAGTGATACTGGATATTGTCCTCATTGCTCATCGCTCATTGGGCTGACTGCTGACACCGGAGCTGACTACAGTCGGTGTGATGTGGGCTGATTGTTTGTTGGGGATAGTTTAGCAGCGGGGGAAGTGATCCATGGCCTTGGGCTGACTGGGACTAGTACTGGTACAATGAGGACGTTGTTCTGCCCTTTATGGCATCCCAGGCTATCCCCTTTGGATGCTTTTTGGGGGGGGATTTGTGTGTCTGTGATTACCTTCTCTGACCTCATACTGATCCGACAGTAGATTGCCTAACTTTTAAAAATGTTTTTCATCTAAGCCCATCACTTAGATGAAAAACACAAAGCCATAAGCCCATAACACAAACTGACCTCCGTTGATAAAAATCTGTTGTTAAAAATCTGTTGGTAAATCCTGGGCCCACTACTGACACCAAAATATGTATATCGAATATTTCACATTTCCTTGATGAGTATAAATCCATCTTAAACATTTAACATGGAGGTTTATGCGATCCACTGATTTGTCCGATGTTGGAAGTAGATATTTTAATCTGTGTTTGGGAAGGTATATCTTTCGCTGACTAGCAGGATGTGAGGTTTGAGTACCGTATTTTCCGCACTATACGTAAGGCGCACAGGATTATAAGACGCAGATTCAATGAATGGCCTATTTTAGAACTGTTTTCATATATAGGGTGCACCGAGCTGTGCTAAAGGGAATGTCAACAAAACAGTCAGATAAAGTCAACCTTTATTAAGCGTTCTGACAACTCCGTTCACTCCCATGGTAACGATGTTCAAACGTTAATGTGCAGATTAACAATATCTCCCAGCCTTGTTCACTCTTCTCCCAAACGTGGAGGGAAACTTTTCCCTGATTCATAAACACGTAGTAAAAGAAACAGTCTGATACCATTAAATCAAATGTTTGAAGTGCATTAACAATATAGTAACTCTCGAAATTGTTTAACTTACGTATAAAACTATGTTTTATACGTATAAAACTATGTTTTACACAAAGTGCATTCACAATAACTCAACGTTGTTCAAACGTTAATGTGAATATCTCCCAGCCTTGTTCAGTTATGTATAACACGTAAAGCTCACTTTTTCAGTTCATTCCCCGTCCACTAATCCCTCGAATTCTTCTTCTTCAGTGTCCGAATTGAACAGTTGGGCGAGTCTACGGCATCCAACATGCCCGGCTCCCTCACGTCATTATCCGAGCCAGTGTCGCTGCTGTTACCTAGCAGTTCAGTGATTATTCCTGCCTTTGTGAAAGCTCGGACCACAGTTGAGACTGATATATCAGCCCAGGCATCCACGATCCATTGGCAGATAGTGGCTTAAGTTGCCCGGCGCTGTCTCCCCGTCTTGGTGAACGTGTGTTTGCCTTCTCAGTGTTCGTGTGTTCCCCATATAATGCGCTCCGGATTATAAGGCGCACTGTCGTTTTTTGAGAAAATTAAAGGCTTTTAATTGCGCCTTATAGGGCGGAAAAAACTGTAAATATCATGAAGAGAGCTAACAGACAATATTGGCAGGGTATACTTTGTCTGTATACATATGGAGGCATCAACGCCATAGGCAATAAAACACTGGCAGAGATTGAGAGTCAGATAAACCAGGTTCCTGAAGAGCTGGGAGGGGGTTAGTGGAAGCACTGGTTGTTAGCTAATGCAGCTTGATGTCAGACCAAACGAGCTAGAGGTGGAAGCAGTCCATTGAAACATCGTTCCTCACCAGAGCGAGACAAAGCGCCGGCTGAGGGGCAGAAGGGGAGGCCCACACATCACAGTAAACTGATGTGATACTTCGAGTCTACTCTAGCTCTAGCCAAAAGAAGAATGTGATTGTTCTTCTCGTTCCTGTAAGCCCCATGCTGTCACATTGGCATAAGCTTTGCTTCCAGCTTGAATGTTGGCAATAGAAAGCCGGATCCATGCGACTCCTTCCATATTCATTCCTACCGCTCAACACCTTTTGCACGTCTCCTCGAAATTGGGTTTGGCTGACTAACAAACCACCTGATCTTTAAACCTGGTATTAAAGTATACAGTATTAGAGCTGGCTCTGTGCTGCTGCCATCTACATATTTCCCTCGTCGGGAACAGCAGACAGTTTTGGGTCCTGAAGCAGGCCCTGAAGCCCGGGAATGTGGCCCTGTGTTCCACCAGGTCTGTGTGCACACGTCTGCCTCAGCGCATCGCTCAGCAGAGCGAGCTGTGGCACCATGGTCACACTCCACAGGAGGTGGGATGTCTGCTGTGGATGTGGAAAGCTGTTTTCACACCTCTCCTGTTGTCACTGCAGAAGAGGTTTCACTCGAGATTCGAGTCATAAATAATGTTTAAAGGGAATTGTAGAGATGTGCCGCATGCTCTTAATTGTGCTATCTAAACATAGCAGGGCTAATTCCTCAATATCAGGATCCTGCACGTTCATTAACATGTGTACAGATGATTTGGTCAAATGTTTACTTTAGACCCTGAAAAGTATATTTATGGAAACATCGATATATAAGAGCTCTGGATTATTCCAATGAAGCAGGCTGTGCATTACTCAAATAAAAACATTTGAACTCACACAACCAGCACAGAGCTACAAATCAAGCAACGTATGGTCATGAAACAAGAAGAGGCCATTCCTCTACGATCCACATGCAGTACACTCGTCTGTATCCCGACTCTACTTGTTGTCTCGGAGCAGCCGCGAGTCAGAAATCTCATTAACAATGTCGGGATAAATTTAGCGTGCTTGGAAGAAGCCAGTGGGTGCGGCTCCTTGAGCGAGCCCTGGGTTTAGGGTGGATAACAGATGCCAAGATCATGCCAAGGATGCGCGCTAAAGTCTCTTTGAGACAGATACCAACTCAGAGTCATAAATAGGTGCTATCCAGTGGGGCCTTGGACTGCAGGGCCTCAGCGGAATACTAATGCTTGACTCTGATATGTAGGCTACTTTAGACCTCCTGCTCCTCTATGAAGCAGGGCCCGGGTCATTGACTCACAGGTGACCATCAACACTCATTATGGGTCTGCTGGATCAGCTCCTTTATGAACCAGGGCCAGGTCCTGGTCTAACCCAGCAGAGAACTCTACTTCCTGCGCCCCTGGTGCAGTGAAGCAGCAGACCCCCCATGAGGGTTAAGACCATGTGAAGCGGCACCAGGATGCCTGGAGGAACGGTTCAGAGGAAACAGAGCGCGTCTCACTTGACAGGCTCCCAGGACTCCCTCTCGAAGCCGCGGTGGATGGACTGGGCTATGGAGGACTCCATCAGGTCCACGTAGCGCACCACCAGCGGGGCGTACAGGTCCTGCAGGTGCTTGTGGAACTTTCCGTTGCACAGATTGTCTTTGAAAGAGAAACAAACAAAGAAATAATAAAACCATATTCATCTTAAATCTGTGAAATGTGATGTGTCATTTTATGTTTCCATGTGTTTTTTTTCATTCATAAAAGCCTGTTCAGTCCTTTCTTGGATTAACAATTTGTGACATGAATGTGTGAATTAAAACTAATTAAGTCCCATATAAACAAACCGCAAATACAGATCAAATTAGCACTAATCTTACTGAATTAAAGTTCCGTAATTCAATGCATGTTTTCAAAATATATACAGTATATATATATATAAAAAAATAGCATTATATGTATTCATATATGTATACAAGGATAAATAGCATCATATATATATATATATGTATAAAGATAAATAGCTTTAAATATATCTTACTACTATAATAGCAGGCCTGTCGCACCAGTTACTCAAGCTACTCATCTGAGCATGTGCCAAGCAGCATGCCATTCACACACACACACAGCAAGCATACATACACCATAAGCACGCACATACACACCGCATACACACACCGCATACACACGCACATGAACATACATGGAAACGCACACACACACACACTCATACATTTTAATTATTTATTTGAATCCACCAATCACATTACAAGAGACAGGATTCAAATATTTCAGAGATGAGATCTTTCTTCAAGGGTACAAAAAACATCTCCTGAGCCAGACTGCCAGCCTTAACCCACCGAAAACACGGTTGTGGGCATGCCCCAAGCTGCCAAAAATAAACACTATTAGCTTGCATTGGTAGCCTATGTCCATGCTGATCGGTTCTGTAGTATGTGTTGTACCTCGTTGCGGTATACAGTAGCCTCTGCGGTTACAGAAGGGTCGGTTTCAACTGCATTAGATGCCTGTGGTGCTGTGTGTGAGTTGTGTTGTGTCCATTCCAGTTTGACTGTCATTCTGTTGCACAGATCATTCGGGTCCGGCATGTCTGACCGAACCCCTAAGCCTGCAGCTTGTGTGTCCAGTTTTCCGCTGCTTTTCCTCCTAAAGCCTAGGAAGCTGTCCTGGCCTGCTTTGGCCAGAGGGACCTTCCTCTTCCTGAGGTTCAGCAGGAGGGAAGGTCTGTTAAGCTCTCTGACACTGGCATCATCATTGTTGAGAATGCTGATGAGGTGTGTCAGCCTGTTAGCAGTGTATACCCATTCCACGTTTGGGACACCCAGCCCCCCCTCTTTATGTGAGAGGAAGATGAGATCCCGGGTAGAGTGTGAGTTCAGACCTAGCCATTTTCTGACAGCCTGGACTGTTTTATTGTTCATGTCCCGTAAGACAGTTTGCAGGATGTGGACATTTGCAAAGAGGTGTTGTACCTTTGCTAGGGTCACCTCTCTGATAGCGTCCAGTTTCATGACTACAGGGAGTGGGGAGGAATCAATTAGATCGATTCTGTTCTTATTGGCACAACATAGCTCCTGTGCCTGCTCCCCCCACTCACCCGTAATGTTGATTTTATGGCCAAGAAGGCGTATGACTCGTGGTGTGAGTAGACACTGATAGGCTGTCCCATTATTGTGAAGGAGGGTGGTTTGTCAGATTTGGCTTTATACCAGCAGTTGCCACCGCTGAGTCGCTCATAAAGAGCTGCACACTTGGTGTGCTTCACCTCCAGCTTTGACCAGTGAAGAAATGAATCTGTTCTGGCCAGCATGTTGTGCATAACACTCTCGTCTCTGGAGGACACCTCGACATCGTCAGCGTAACCCTGAACAGGGTTTGGGGATCTGATATCAGGTGGTGCACACTGACAGAGCCACTTGAGCCACTGGTTAATGGCAAGGATGAAGTTCATCGCACTCCAGGGGCAGCCTGTTTCAATCCCAACCTGGAGCGGAATGGGCTCTGTGAGTTGGTGTTCACAGATCACCTGCAGAAAAGATCCCTTATATACATTCGTTATGATGTCTACAAAGGGCTGAGGTAGATGGATCTCCTCCAGTGCATTCAGCATCATTTTGTGGGATAGTATTCCAAAGGTATCTCTAAAATGTAGGAATACAGCGTAAAGTTGACATGAATCATCAACCCCAGTTTTAAGGCAGAACACATGCTTGTTCATACCATCTGTCTATGTAAGGTTTTTGTTTGGGTGAGAGGATGCCTGTGTCCACAAGCCATGGGAGGACGCGGCCAAGCAGACATTTCATGAAGATTTTGTAGCTGTGGGAAGGAGAGAGATGTCTCTCAATGTGGAGGGGTCGCTTGGTCTCATATGTCACCCCATCGTATCCACTGGCACTGATATCTTCAAAAGTGAATTTGTGCAGTGGATGGATAATAATCTGGGATAACTGTCTCAATGCTTGTTGACCAAGGGGGCGGGGTCAGCGTTTTGGTCGGGGGTGATTGACATTTGGCCATAATGTACGCTAAACGTATCATTGACAGTTGGCGGGGGGAGGGAAACATGCTAATATTTAGAATTATGTCAATAGCTTTGGACCTGCAGTGCTGCCACAGGTATGACAGTTTGTCTCTGCTTACTGTCCTTTGGCGTTTGTGGTTTTCGTCTGCTTCCCCTCTGCTGAGCGATGGTTGGACGTCTTTTACGTAGATCAACAGTTTCTCAAATCCAGGAAGTAATGGAAGCCGGTGTAAACTCTGTTGGATGTCGCTCAATGGAAACTTTTTTAGAATCTGTGTCGCGTATTTCAGGAGTGGTAATCCAAACTCTTCCCCCATTGTCAATTCCTTTGCGGAATATTCCATTTTGGAAGAATACTCCGGTTAGGATTGATGCCACTTTACTCCACTTGGCTTGATCGCCGGAGCAGGCAAAGTAAGCTCTTTCTTGGAGTAGTTTGTTATCCAATGATTTCCTGAATTGTCTTTTATGAGTCTCGAACATTGTCCATTCATGGCATTGAAGTTGGCGCACGTAGTTGTTAAAATCCACGGGGGGGTCTTCACCGTCCGACGGTGGTTGCAGGACGGGGTCATGGGTTTGCTTCAGTTGTTTGTAGATGCGGCCACTGGCCAGGGCTTGTTTGAAGGCGATCCGTAGCACTGTGACTAGGCAAATGTTAGGTACTAATGTCTAAAGCATATCTTTCTCTGCTGCATTAACTCATTGGCTGCCAATAACGTCTATAGACGTCAATTTAAATACAACCGTTGACTGCCAATGACGTCTATAGACGTCAATTAAGTTGTTCAACGGGGCGGGCTGGGGAGCGATCTGGAGCACCTTGTCACAAAAAATCAGGCTTGTAAACAGAGAATGTACTACTGAACTGAGCCGCCAGGTGGGCGGGGGCGCTGTGCCAAATTGGATCAGAGATGAGTAAACAGTAGCCTAATGGGTTAAGTAAGTGAGCATGGCGAAACGTAAGCGAAATTTCCGACAGCTAACACTCAAACAGAGTATGGGTCTCAGTGTTGCGGTTGGTTGCGATAAAGCCTCTGACGAAACACCCGGGCCAAGTAGACAGAGTAGGCCTACACGGCGTATTTCAGAAGACACCTCCGATTCATCAGGTGATGAATTCAGCGAACCTGACCCGGATTCGTCGGATGAGTGGTTGCCGTCAACCGGGAACAGCAGAGCCTCATCCCCTGACGCGTCTCCAGGAAGACGTGAGGGAGGTAAGAGTTAACTTTTCCCCTTCTCTCCTCCTTCAGTCCGTCACATGAACTCAATTTAGTCCCAGTAGTTTGTTACTGTAGCTAATATGTGTTGCCAGTAGCCTACTGATACAATGTTGCAATTTACAGATCGTGCGTCCAGCAGAGCTCTCACTCCCACTCCCCCTCCCCCTCCCACTGCTCCCAATCCTGTTGGCAAAGCGAAGAAAGGTAAAAAAAATGTATTCTTCACATCACACCGCAGCAATAAAAATAGATGTTTTTATTGTAGGCTAATTGTGTATTTTTCTATAATTTACAGGTCGTGCATCCAGCAGAGCTCCGACTCCTATTGGCAAAGCGAAGAAGAAAGGTAAAAAAAAATATTCTTCACATCACACCGCAGCAATAAAAATAGATGTTTTATGGTAATTTTATATATTTCTATAATTTACTGTGGATCAGACCAACCTATACGCAAGTCAATATTTTGAAGCACACCCTGACAATCTGCCATATAGCAGAGGACCAGTGTCAGTCCCAGAATTGAAAACTTTCTTTGGACTCAAGTTTTCTCACTGGTTACATCAAAAAGCCTAGCCTTGAAATGTACTGGAGTGTTGATGAGGTAGATGCCACGCCCCATTTCGGCAAGACTATGCCAAGGAACAGATTTCAGATAATATGGAGGTTCCTTCATTTCAACAATAATGCATCACAGGATGCATCTGACAAAATGTACAAAGTTCGCCCAGTGTTGGATTACATTGTGGAAAAGTTCAAGGAGATGTATCAACCAGGCCAAAACATTTGCATTGATGAGGGTATGATGCAGTGGCGGGGGCGCCTGTCTTTCAGGGTGTATAACCCACAAAAGCCTGTGAAGTATGGAATCAAATCCTACATACTGTGTGACTCTGCCACAGGGTACTGCTTCAATATGCGTCCTTATGTTGGGGAAGCTAGTACTCTGCCAGAGATAGTGTTCTCTCTCCTTGATCGTCTACCATGTCATGGTTATACATTGTTCATGGATAACTTCTACAATTCTGTAGCACTGTGTGAACGTTTACTGGGAGTGCAAACCAACGTCTGTGGAACACTGAGGAAACATAGGGGGGAACCTCAGATCATCAGCGAGATGACAAAGACTGACTTGGGGGTGGGGGAAAAAGTTGTACGGCACAATGAGAGGGTGATGGTGGTAGCATGGCAGGACAAACGGTTGGTGAGGATGGTGACTACCTGCCACCAAGATAGCATGCAGTGGGTTGAAGTGTGGAGGAGGGGAAACAGAGACAAGGTTGCTCAGCTCAAGCCAGAGTGTGTTGTTGCATACAATGCATCCATGAATGGGGTAGACAAGTTGGACCAAAATATTGCATACTATCCCTTCATCCGAAGATCGCTGAACTGGTCAAAGAAGTTTGTAGCCTATCTCTTCCAACTATGCATGTTTAACGCCTATGTCCTCTACCGAGCCAGAAACCCAGGGGAGTGTAAAACCCTCTTGGAGTTCATTCGCAGGGTAGTGAAGTCCTGGACAGTAAAGCGACATGTGGGAGGGTGTGAGGAGGAGGAGGTGGAGGAGGAGGAAGTGGCAGGTGTGGGGGCTGAGGGGTCTGGGGACTTGGAGGAAGGCCGACGTACTCCGAAAGCACCATATAACACTGACCCAGAGAGCAGGCTAGACGGAGGGCTAAGCAGACACAAACTCAGACACCTGATGCCCACCAGCAAGAAGGGGAGACCAGCAAGGAGGTGTAGGGTCTGTGCTCGCAGGGGTCTGCGCAGCGAGACAAAAATGTGGTGTCAGTCCTGTCGTGTCCCCTTGCACGCAGGGGAGTGTTTCACAGCTTACCACACTAAGCTGAACTATTTAGTAAGTAAGTAAGTAAGTAAGATTTATTTGTACAGCGCCTTTCACAGGCCAGGGTCACAAGGCGCTTCACAGTTAAAACAAAAACAATAACAATACACAGTTAAGAAGTACATACACATTTAAGTTTAAAAGGTCAAGACAACTAGGTGACAATCATAGCAGCCCCAAGACAGCTAAGCAAAAGCATGAGCAAACAAATAAGTCTTTAGTTGCTTTTTGAAGGAGTCAACAGACTCCATTGAACGCAGTGTGAGCGGAAGATCGTTCCAGAGCCTGGGAGCAACAGCCTGGAAGGATCTGTCTCCTCTGGTCCGGAAACGAGTGCGTGGCAACACCAGCAGATTTTGATCCACAGACCTCAGAGCCCGAGTTGGGGTGTAAGGCTGGATCAGATCACTGATATAAGGCGGAGCCTGGCCATGCAAAGCTCTGAACGTTAAAACCAAAATTTTAAAATTGATCCTGGACGAAACTGGCAGCCAATGCAGAGCTTTAAGAATAGGGGTTATATGAGTCCTCCTATTTGTGCGAGTCAGAACTCTCGCTGCAGAGTTTTGCACTAACTGCAGGCGAGACAGCTCCTTTTTGTTTAGACAAGAAAACAAACTATTACAATAGTCTAAACGCGAAGACACAAATGCATGAGTGATCAGCTCCAAGTCATTTTGTGACACCATTTTCCTGAGTTTCGAAATGTTCCTCAGTTGAAAAAAGCAATTTCTGGTCAGCTGTTTACAGTGCTGCACTAATGACATGTCTTTGTCAAACACAACACCCAGGTTTCTTAGGCTCAGTTTGACAGACTGGCCCAAGTCACCCAGGTACTGTTTAATCCCTGGAATGGAATCATCAGGGGCAATAACCAGAGTTTCTGTTTTGTCCACATTAAGCTGCAGGGTGTTATCACTCAGCCAATGTTTTATCTCCACCAAGCACTGAATTAAGGAACTTAGCCTCTGGAGCTCAGTTGGCTTGAAGGAACAGTAAATCTGGATATCATCAGCAAACATGTGGTAAGAAACATCAGGAAATCCCTGGATGATTTTTCCCAAGGGGATCAAATACAGCAAAAATAATACAGGACCCAAAACGGAGCCTTGAGGGACTCCACACAACAGATCTGCTGACTCAGACCTTATTTGGTTAACAGTGACACTAAGGCTACGGTGGTGGCTACGGTGGTGGCTAGGGGTGGACACACACACACACACACACACACACACACACACACACACACACACACACACACACACACACACACACACACACACACACACACACACACACACACACACACACACAAACAGGATTCGATCTAGCTGCGACAACATACAGAATATTTTGTATATATTGTATATATTGGTTATATATTTGCAAATAAATTATTATTGTCCTGTCAAAATACCTGTCTCAATGTTGTTTTTGCTGTTTTATGGAGGGAAACCACTTTTCAGGTGTTGAAGGGGTCACTAAAGCAAAAAAAGTTTATTTTCACAAAAAGCTTGTTTTCTCCATTTTTGGTCAAAAACAGGTGTTTTTGGGGAAACCAACGTATGTTCTACTGCCGATTACTAAAGAACGGGAAAAGGTAGAAACAAACGGTTTGTTCCTGATGAAAGAAGAGAGTCTACTCTGTCTTTTGGTGGTTTCAGTGTTTTACATAGTCATAGAACTCACTGTTCCGTGGGTCTTTGGAAATCAGTCAAAATGCTGTAAAACGCTTGGCAGTATGGGGCTCTCTGCACTGAAAATGGCTGGCAGCCAATGAGTTAACGATGGCAGTTACAAGGGGCGAGATGTGATATTTTGTATGTTTGTTGGTGCGGCACACCGGCGTGCAGCTTACCGGCGTGACGCGTGACGAATGCGCACACACACACACACACACACAGACACAGATTTAAATTATTTTATTTGGATCTACAAGCAAAACATTTTTTTTTTTTTCAAACATTAATTAGAAGGTTTCAATCTGAAAACTAACCAGACACTGAATGTGCAAAATGCATAAGCATGCAGAGGAGTAGAGATGAAATGATGATGGTTTCGCTGAGGTTAAAGCATTGCATATGACAATATGGCTGTGGGGGGACGTGTGACGTCTGGCCTGCAGGGGGAGTATTGGCAGGTTGGGAGCGCACCGGATTGGGGGGGTTGGACCTAAGTGCGAGCAGGTGTCAGCAATCAGGCCAATCAGGGAGTGTTTGTATTTATGTGCCTGCTTTGTGGTTAGTAGGGGAACCCTTTGGTCCCTATCGAAATTCGTTGTGGGGGGAAAAAGCATAGTGTTAAGGCGGAGGTTAGTTCGAGCCTCATGCATCCCTTGATTCTTGGGTTGGATTGGGCTGGGTTTCCACAGGCTGTTAGGGGGACTATGGGGGTGCGGGCACGACCGGTAGGGACATGTAAGTCGTGTGCTGTGTTCGTGGCGTTGTTTCATGTCATATCGCGGGTGGGAATCCCGTAAGAGATTCTCACTGACCAGGGCACCAATTTCATGAGCCCAGGAGGGTCAGAGACGCCTGGCAATGGCATTCAGGGATAGACAACACAACGTCTTTTCCAGATGTGGAGGCTCCCTATGGCCGCTGAGACTGAGCAGAATTTTAGAACTCTTTTCGCATCAGCCTTTTGCAGTCCACCTATCTGCAAACCTCGGAGCCAAGTTTGTGTACATGCCCCAGACTTCCGAACACAAGTATGATTAATTGGCAGTTATATCCTAGAGCTGTGATACATTCTTCCAATGGCTGGTATTTCATGAACTTGGATGTGAAGCAAGTATCCATATACAGATCAAACGCACAGCCTATTTCAAAGATGGTAACTGATTTTCTGGCTTGGTTAATGAAAACAATGTCTGGGGTGTTTGGGATGTTACACAGTATGTTGTTATCAGTACAATTATGATCAAACCAGTTCAATTTCACAGTGCTGTGCTTATACATGTGTGTTGTTCTGTCCTGTACTTGTCTGAGTTCTTGTGAGACCAAGTCCACCAGACGGTCATGTCTGGCGATGTACAGTCCTTTGTAGAAGCTACAGCCGTTTAGGATATGAGTCATTGTCTCTTTATTGTCTGGGGTGGGATGTAGGATGCAGTGTGGGTTGTGTTGTGACGGATACCAGATTGCCAGGTTGTATTTTGTTGGCAATACCTGTAAGCGCGCCTTAATGCAAAAGATAAAGACGTCCTCTCCAATGGTCGTGTTTGAGAGGATAGGGTAGGACACAGAGTGGTTTGCAAAGGGTAGCAGTGCCAGTTTGCCCTGCAGGCTTTAGCTAGTCCAATGCTGTGCACTCTCTTCTACTTTCATTCATAGCATTGTGGCTCTCACTGTTTTGATTGACAGCTCGTGTTGCCCATCTTCCTGTTCAAAGGTCGTGCATACATTAATGAGTTCAGTACAACAGGTGTACCATCGGGCCCCGCCCACTTCAGATTTATTCCTGAGCGGTGGCACAGGTCATTGAGATCCATTCAGTCTGACCGCACACCAAAGCCTGCAGTTCTGATGTCCAGTTTTCCATTATCTTTTATTTAGAATCCGAGGAATTGCCGCTCATTCTTCTTCGCAGGTGGGATTTTGCGTCGCTGCATATGCAGGAGGAGTGATTCACGGGCCATTTCCCGGACTGTCACATCATTGCACTTGAGCATCTTGAGGAGGTGGTTGGTTCTGGTGGCGGTGTAGACCCACTCAATGTTTGGGACTCCGAGACCTCCATCTCCGCGGGCTTGGAAGATGATGTCACGGGTCGAGTGGGTGTTTAAGCCAAGCCATTTCCTCACCAGGCTCACCGTCTTGTTTGTCATCTCTGTGAGGACGTTCTGAGGTATATGGATGTTTGCAAACAGGTGTTGGATTTTTGAAAGAGCGACTTCTCTGATTGCCTGGAGTTTCATTAGAATCGGGAGGGGGGATGAATCGATGAGGTCGAGTCTGACAGTGTAGTCATTAGTCAGCTCTTTGACCTGTTCTTCCCAGTCGCCAGCGACATGGAATTTATGGCCTAGATATGGGTATGTTTCATGCCTTGAGTAGACGCGGATTGGGTTCTGCATTATTGTGAAGGACGGGGGTCTGTCAGATTTGGCTTGATAACACCGATTTCCACCGCTCCTCCTCTCATAGATCGCAGCACATTTGGTGTGTTTTACCTCCAATCTTGACCACTGTATGAACTCCTCAGTGCGGTGGAGCATTGAGTGCATTACGCTCTCGTCCCGTGATGAGATCTCTACATCATCAGCATATCCCTGCACTGGATGTGGTGACCTGACTCCTTCAGGTGCGCACTGGCGCATCCACTTGATCCAGTGATTGATTGCTAGGATGAAAATCACCACACTCCAGGGGCATCCTGTTTTAATACCAACATCCAGCTGAATGGGATCAGTTAGGGTGTCACCACAAATGACTTGGATGTAAGATCCTTCATAGACATCCATCACGACATCAATATACACTTGTGGAAGCTGTATTTCCCTAAGTGCATAAATCATGACGCTGTGTGGCAATGACCCGAAGGCGGGTGACGCATGCTCACACACACACACACACACACACACACACACACACAATCACTCGCACGCACACACACCGCACGTGAAGACAAATGAAGCGACACATAGACGGAAGCGCGCACACACACACACACCCACAGATGCACGCACACACACCGTACGTCAAGACAAAGGCAGCGACACACTCGCCGAGCTAAGACGTTATGTTTTTAAACATAGCGGCTCCGCCATGGACACACGCGCAGGTAAGCATGAGCGGCCGCCTGGGACAGAATTCATACTTGGTCTTACACACACTATTATAATCTTGCATATACACCAGTATACTCAAAGACACACACTATTATACTTCCTTTACATGTATGCATGAGAGTGTATAGTGGGGAGAAGACGACAGCCTTCACGCGGCCTCCCCTGTGAGTAACAAGAGATGGTGCAAGACCAACTTGTGAAACGAATGTCGCCAACCAAACAAAGAGCTGGCAGGCCAAGGAACGGAGGAGCGCCCCACTCAGGACGCACGGTCATCCCGACCGTCGAAAACCGTGGTCTTCCAGTGCTCAACGTCAACGTCGAGGGCCTCACCACCGCCAAACTCGAAATCGTACGTCACCTGGCTGATTCCAATGGGGCAGCGGTTGTACTCCTGCAGGAGACACACTGCACTAACAATAACATCCTCAAGATGCCAGGTTTCCATCTCGCTGGGTCCATTCACAGCAAGCAGCACGGAGTGGCAACCTTCGTGAGGACTGAACTAACCTGGTCAGCCACTAGCCAATCCCCAGCAGGCTCCAACATCGAGTGGCTGGTTACTAAAATCCAGGAAACTTCAGTCATCAACGTTTATAAGCCCCCACCATCAGAGCTGTCTGCTACGTCACTCCCATCCATAACTGTCCCCGCCATCTACGCAGGTGACTTCAACTGTCAACACACAGATAGGGGTTACAACTACACAACATCAAACGGATTGGCGCTGAGTGAATGGGCCTCCAACACCGATGCCCTGCTACTGTACGACCCCAAGGAGCCGCCAAGCTTCTTCTCTGTACGCTGGAACACCTCTACCAACCCGGACCTGGCCTTCGGTGTGCCGGAGCAATGACCCGAAACCGGAGAGACGCGTCCTAGACAGGTTTCCCCGCTCACACCACCGACCGTCCATCATTAAAGTCCCATCACTGGTGCAACCGGTACCAGGGAAACCTGTCAAAAGATGGAACTTTCGAAAGGCCAACTGGGAGTCATTCGCTCAGGAGACAGAAAGAAGGATGGCTAGTCTGCCAGAACCTGATGCAGCCAACCTGGACGCCGCCTATGAAGCCTACTGTAAGGTCCTCCTAGGAGCAGCAAAAAAGACCATCCCACGCGGCTACAACAGGAACTACATCCCTGGCTGGGACGAGGAGTGCAGCCGCCTCCTGAGCGCCCACCAGAGGGCTAGCTCCAAGTTGTTGAGTCAATTGACTTTACCCACTCTAGTCGGAAGGCGTGGCAAACTATCAACCAGCTAACAGGCAGATGCACAAAGCCCCCAAGCTGCCCAGTCACAGCAGATGCCATCGCGTCCACGCTCCTGAAGAACGGTCCCTTCCCAGACGCAGACAAAGATGTTGCCCGTCTGATAATGCAGGAGGTGACTTCCCTCTCCAGGGTGGCCAGTGCAGATTCCAACCTCTCAGGAGAATTCACAGCAGACGAACTCAGTAAGGCCATGAGCAAACTCAAGCCAGGCAAAGCTCCAGGACGTGACAACATCCACCCAGAGTTTGTTATGCACCAGAGCACAATAACATCCAGCCGGCTCTGTGCATTCTTCTCATCCTGCTACCAGAGATGCAAGCTGCCCAAGACCTGGCGCCGTGCTTCTGTAATCGCCCTGCCAAAGCCAAACAAACCTGCGGAAGACCCCAAGGCATACCGACCCATATCGCTGCTCTGTGTTCCATTTAAAATCCTGGAAAGAATGATCCACTGCCGCATTGAGCCAGTGATTGACCCACAGCTTCCACAGGAACAGGCCGGTTTCCATCGCGGTAGGTCCACAGTGGACCAGGTTACACTTCTGTCTCAAGACATCGAGGACAGCATCCAGGATAATGAGAAAGCTGGGGTAGTGTACCTGGACTTGACCGCCGCGTACGATACCGTCTGGCACCGCGGACTTCACCTGAAGCTGCTGAGGAAATTCATCATGGAGACGCTGTCTAACCGCAGGTTTGTCCTACAGACCAGCGATGGCCAGCGCAGCAGGCTAAGAAGACTACGGAACGGTGTCCCACAGGGCTCGGTCCTTTCTCCGATGCTGTTTAATATTTACATCTATGATCTACCAGATACAGCATCCAGAAAGTACGGCTACGCAGACGATCTCGCAATCATGCTGAGAAGACCCACATGGAAGGCACTGGAAGACGGTCTCAACCAAGACATGGACATCCTAGTAGCCTACCTACGAAAGTGGCGCCTGCAACTCAGCACCGGCAAGACTGTTACAGCAGCATACCATCTCTGCAACAGAGACGCCAAGAGGGAACTGGAGGTATACACTGACCATAAGCGCCTGGAGTCCCAGCAAGCCCCTAAATACCTTGGTGTGCGTCTGGACCGGACACTGACCTTCAAACAACATCTCGAAGATGTCCGGGCAAAGACAATATCAAGGGTCGCGCTGATCCGTCGCCTCGCTGGCACAACCTGGGGAGCCACTGCCAAGACACTACGGGTATCCACCCAAGCCCTGGTCTTTTCAGCAGCGGAGTACTGTGCCCCAGTATGGAGCAGAAGTCCACACGCAAAAAGATGGATGTGGCTATCAACAACGCCCTCCGGATCATCACTGGATGCCTGAAGTCTACCCCTATCGTCCTGCTGCCAGTCCTTGCAGGAATCGCACCGGCTGGCCTACGACGAGAGGCTGCCACTCTTGCCCTGGCAAGGAAAGCACGGAAGCATGACTGGCACATCCTCCATAACACCACAGAGACAGCAGCTCCTCTGAGCAGACTCAAGTCCCGCCACCCTTACAACAAGGCGGCACAAGAGTTGCTCCGTTCCACCACTGAGGACCTGTCCAAAGATGGATGGCTGGCGGCAGCTTGGAAGCAGGAGTGGGAGAGGGCTGGGCCAACCCAAATCCACCACTACATCTTGGATCCAGGAGATGGAGCCACAGGAGATGATCTTCCACGCCGGCAATGGACTCTGCTGAACCGTCTACGTCAGAGTTCTTCAACAGGGGGTCCGCGACCCCTAGGGGGTCCGCGGATGTACTGCAGGGGGGTCGCGAAAGTTTTTGTTGATTTGACATTTTTTTTATATTCCCCCCCCCTAATTGTTTCCACAAATCGAAATGTCTTTAACTACACATTAACATGAATCCAACACATTAGCCGCGTTTACATGGACACTTTTGATCCGATGGAGAGAGCTTTTCTCTGCCTGCTCCTTCAATTAAGAAGAAGGATAGTTTAATATGAAACACAATTTTACACAATATATAAGTAGGGGGTCCCCGCTCCATCTCTCCGTCAGTTTGGGGGTCCATGGCCGGGAAAACGTTGAAGACCCCTGGTCTACGTACTGGGGTCGGTCGGTTCAAATCTTCAATGAAGAAGTGGGGCCTGGCAGACAGCGCTGCATGCGAGTGTGGTGCCCCTGAACAGACTGTCGAGCATATTATGACCACCTGCCCCCTATACAGACCACCCCTCGGAAGCCGGCCTCTTTGACATGGGACCAGAGACAAGGGAATGGCTACAAGACACTGAGTTGGACCTCTGAGGTTACACGAAAGAAGAAGAAGTGTATAGTAGTGTATGTGAGAGAGTATAGTAGTGTATGTGAGAGAGAATAGAAGTGTATGTGAGAGAGTATAGTGTATGTGAGAGAGAATAGTAGTGTATGTGAGAGAATAGTAGTGTATGTGAGAGAGTATAGTAGTGTGTGAGAGAGCATATACAGTAGTTGGGTATGTGAGAGAGTATAGTAGTATATGTGAGAGAGTATAGTAGTGTATGTGAGAGAGCGTAGTTGTTTATGCAAGAGAATATAATAGTGTGTGTGAGAGTCTAGTTGTTTATGCAAGAGAGTATAGTAGTGTGTGAGAGAGGGAATAGTAGTGTATGTAAGAGAGTATAGTAGTGTGTGACAGTATAGATGTTTATGCAAGAGACTATAGTAGTATGTGTGAGAGAGTATAGTAGTGTGTGTGAGAGTTTGAATGAAACGGAAGAGAGTTTGAATGATACGGAAGGGATTTTGATTCCTCAGTTCCTGATTGGCTGACAGAAGAGGCGGTAGCTTCTGGCGCCTCCATGTCGTGGTTCAATTGTAATGACCACAAACTCACTTCCGTTGCAATCAAACTCTCTCAAACACAATACTATTCTCTCTCACACACACTACTATATTATCTTGCATAAACAACTATACTCTCTCACATACAGTACTATACTCTGTCACATACGCTACCATTATCTCTCACATACACTCCTATACCAGAGTTGAGGGTAATGCTTTACAGTAACGATATTACTTTTTTGGGTAACGAAGTAAAGTAACGCATCGCATTTAAAATATCGGTAACACAACTTTGCTAGACTATAGTAACGTGCTTTCCTGCGTTACACAAGCTGTGTTAGCCTGCGTGTAAAGTTCTGATCTGTTGTGGTGGGTGCATCCGTGCTGCCTGTGTGTCTGCAGCTCCTGCTTTCCGCGGCACGTTGCCATAGCGATCGATTTGAGTGACGTAGCTGCTTGTGCGAAGGAGTGTTCAAGTGTTGGTGCGCAGAAGCAGGTGACACAGAAAGACAGGCTGGTTGCAGGGTTCATTGTAGAAGACATTCTTCCCCTGTCGACTATTGATTCGCCCCAAATTTAGAAAAAACTAGATAAATTACCCGCGACTCGCCAGCCAACATCCGACAGGAAAACATTCTCCCATTACCTTAACAAGTGTTTTATACCGACATGGAATCGAAGCTCAAAATAATTTCAGTCCTCCCTGAATCATGTGTCCACCACCGCGGACAATTGGTTCGCCAACAACAAGAGTTACTTAGGAATGACGGTGCACTGGATAAACAGCATTACTTTAAAACTTGAGAAGGCTGCTCTTGCCTGCAAGAGGGTGAGAGGAAGACACACTTACGATGTCATAGCTTGCGAAAAAGATCAGGTTCATTCAGCCTTTGGACCACATAAAGCAACAGCATGTGTCACCGCCGCGTAAGTGCATTTCTGTTTTAATTGTGTGGGATAAAGTGACCTTTTTATATTTTTCATTGACCACTTCATTTTTGTTCTCATATTTGCCAAAACGGGAAAGTAAAGTAATAAGTAGTGAAGCTACTTTTCAAATGCAACTACAAATGTAAAGTAATCTCATTACAATTGATATATATATATATATACATATGGATGCTATGCATATATTGAGAAATATATATATATATATGTGTATGTGTGTGTGTGTATATATATATATATATATATATATATATATAAAAACATGATTAACACTAGGACTGTACCTAGGGGTGCTTGGAAGTGACAGGCGTCAGTTTTCTGTTTCTAATGGTTCCCAACTGGTAAAAAGGCAGCCCTGACGAAGACCACAGGAGACAAAATGGAGGCCAGTGTGTGCTAATGTGATGCCTCGCAGCTCCGCGCAGTCTGTCTGTTTTTCACTCTCTCGCTCCCCCTCTTTGTTTTTGTGTCCTCCCTTTTCGCAACCCCTCCAGTGCGTGTATCTGTTTATTTGTGTGTGTGTGTGTGTGTTCATGTTGTTTGTGTGTGTACATGTTGTTTGTGTGTGTGTACATGTTGTTTGTGTGTATTTGTGTGTGTGTGTGTGTGTGTGTCCCAGTGCGCTTTGCGTCAGAGCGGGAAACAGTCAAGGTCGATGATACACAGTAGGTGCCATGTTTTTCTGCTTCCCGGTTTGCCACTCTGCCAATTAGCCACTTGAGCGGCTGCTGTCCACTTGGATGTGTGTGTCCAGGAGTGTCGACGGGGGCTCCGCCGCTCTGCCAGCCCTATGCTTTAGACCTCATTAACTCTTCGCAGGGCGCTGCACGTCGACGCCTGGGTGGCGCTAGGGCTATTTACAGACACGTACGCCAGCGCTACGGGGCTGCACCGCCGATGACCTTCCATTGCTACGTCTACTGGGCTGTGTGTGAAGCCTGTGATTTTTCTTCCTCGGATGGCTCAGAGAAAGGCCTGCGTGTGTGTACTATCTACTGGGGCTGTATGTGATGCTGGGGCGGCAGTAGCTTTGGTGTTAGAGCGGGTTGAGTGGTAACTGGTAGGTTGGTAGCTCGATCTCCGCCTCCTCGAGTGTCAAGGTATCCCTGAGCAAGAAGCCTCACCCTGACTGCTCCCGATGAGCTGGTTGTCGCCCTGCATGGTTGACTCCGCCGTCGGTGTGTGAATTAATAATAATAATTAACTAGAACTGCAAGCAGTTATGCAGGGGTCCAAGCGATGTGCATTTCGCCGGCACAACGCGACAAGAAATGTGCGTTTCGCCGGCACAACGCGAAGCATGTGTTCAAAACGCTACCCTGAATCTGTGGATACAAAGGATTTGACTGTGGTAGCGAGTAGCGAGAAGTCAGTGTAGCGTTTTCGAGGCGAAATTTTGTAGAAGATATACAATTTCCTCGTTTATTGCGCCCCCTAATGGCGAAATTTTCCGAAATTGTTATCAAACGACATTAAGGTTAGCACCAACATGTGTGTAAAATTTGGACTCGTTCCAATGTCTAATTTTGGATTTCTTTGGATTTTTGATTTTCCACGTCTAATTTAGCTCATAAACCAATATTCAAAACGCTACCGTTTCGTCGTTGAAGGTCGGATCAAAAAACTGTCCAATAATTTCTTTGCGCGTGCGTCTGAAGATGTCGTGTGCAAAGTTAGGTGTCGATTGGTCAAGAAATGTGGGAGGAGTAGGGAAAAAACAGTTTAGCGGTTTTCGCGATTTTGCGAAAATAAATTATAGACGCAAATGGGCGTGGCCTATGCCAAAAGATGCAGCGGACTCCAGTGAATATGTGTGTAAAAGGTTTTGAATGTGGGAGGTTCGGTGTGGGAGTTATAGCCCCAAACGCGTATTCCTTGGTATAGCCAAGGAACCAAGTGACCGGCGTGTCTGGATTTTGTCGTCTGCGTAGTCCGAAGAGATCTGGATCTAGTCATGCAATTGGCGTGTCCGCACCATTTACGGTTTGGGCTGTGGTACCAGTTTTAGGGAGGTAAGTATTATAGGAAAAATCCTTACAAAAACAATAGGGTTCCAACCTGTTGGCTTGGACCCCTAATAATAGGAAAAATCCTTACAAAAACAATAGGGTTCCAACCTGTTGGCTTGGACCCCTAATTAGTAAGTCGCTTTGGATAAAAGCGTCCCCAAAACCCCCTTATTGTAAAATGTAAAATGAAGCGTGTGAGGTTTCCTCCAGCAGACGGCTCAGAGAGAGGCGTGTGTGTGTATTATCAACTGGGCTGTATGTGAAGCCTGTGACATTCCTTCTCAGAGGGCAGCGTCTCAGAGAGAGCCTTGTGTGTGTGTTCTTGGTGTTTGGATCACAGTAGAAACAACAAACACCATTAGCTATCATGAGGTCCATTTTGTTCCTGCTTGCAAAAAGTAATAATTATGAGCAATTGTTACTATGTTATTTATTTCCGTGGAAGCTTGGTCCAAACACACTCCCACTGTTCATCTATAAAAAGGGTTGAGTAATAAACCCACAGCAAACACCCATCCCTTCAATACAAACATTACCAACACCATTTCCTGAGTCCATCCCAGCTCATCATAGCTGTTGTATCTATGTGCGATGCTATGTGTCCAATTAGCCGTCTTCTCGCTCCACAATTGACAGGTCCAAATAAATCATAATGGCGGACCAATTTACCGGCGCTAACGCGGTGGCATAACGAGCGGCGCAGTGTGCGTGTGGAGTGCTGAATGAGCGGTGGCCGTTCGTGTTCTCCTTGACTCCCGGCTGATAAGATGGAGAGGAGGAAGCTCCCCGGGGACAATTAGCAGCACGTTGGGGCGGCTGCAGTGTATCAGTGGCAGGACGCCGCCCCGCCCCCCATCCCCCACCCCCAGCCCCGGGTCAGAGCACGCCAGTTCATTAGAGAGGTCGCCGGCTTGCGGCAACGAAAAAAAAAAACAAGCGTTCAAGTGTCCTCTATTGTCTTGTCGGGTGTACCTCAGGCCCTCGGAAAACACAACACATGGGCGAGCGCTCCGGAGATAAAACGTTATTCACTCGAAACAACACAAAGGACGAGACCTTCAGGCTGATTCCCCGGTTGTGTGCGAGTGTGTATCTGTGCATGTGTGTGCGTGTGTGTCTGTGCGTGTCGGTGAGCGTGCATGTCTGAGTGCGAGTCTGTGTGTGTCTGAGAATGTCTGGGTGTGTGTGCGTGTCTTAGTGTGTCTGTGTTTTTGTATGTGTGTCTGTGCGTGTCTGCGTGCATGTGTGTGAGTGTCAGTGTGTGTGTGCATGTGTGTGCTTGTCTGTACGTGTCTGTGCCTGTGTGTGTGCGTGTGTGCGTGCGAGTGTCGCTGTTTTGCCCGCTCTGAGACGCACATCGGCTCAGTGCTTCACACGTTTCCACCCCGGTGACAGACGCTGCTTCAGAGCCCGTTAGGAGTAGCATGCTCCTCTACTCACAGTCGGTCCTCAGGAAGTCATTGAGCAGCTGGAAGAGCGGGAAACTGTCCCAGCTGTCGGGCGGCTGGACCTCAAGAGCCTCGTCCATGTCCACCGAGTACAGAGACAGGAAGGTCTCGGCGTGCTCCACCATCAGGTCCGACCACCACGCGAACGCCTGGGGATCAGAGAGGGGGCGCAGGCCGGGGGGACAGAGAGGAGGAACAGCAGAGACCAGAGCACGGCAGAGGGAGCAGGTCAAACCAGGGTTTAAGATGAAGAGGAAAACCTAAGGATACCTAAGGAAATTAGTTTTCCGATTTCTCTTTGGAAAGGTGTTTCAGGAGAAGGGAAGAGGAGGTGACTCCACTGATCTGAACTGCAGCTCTTTACAATATCCCGTATCTTCATCATCCTCCTCGTAATAAACTAAAACAATGTTTTTGAATCTCTCAAAATTCTTTGATAGTGCTCCTCAAGGGGGCACAGAGTTGAAGCACAGAGAAACACTGCACTCTGTTGTGCCAAATCGCACACATTCTCCCCCCTAGCCCCCCTTCTGCCGTCTGTCATCGCAGAGAGGGAGCGGAGCACAGCCTCTCGAAGGGCTGCATCAGGAAGCGCCCTAAGCGGCCCCCCAGCTCCTCTCGCCCCTTGATGGAGGAGCGCCGGGCCGTGGCGGCGGCTAATCGCGGCGGCAGCTAACTGCGGCCCGCTATAGCCTTGGCAGATGCAGAGGAGTGACTCTGGGGACGAGGCCCCCATGCAGGGCGTTCCCATGCAGCTCCGGCCGGTGGCCACAGGGAGGGGGTCTCCATGGGGTTGGGCTCATTCACACCAAGCTGTCGCAGCCCCACGACGTGAATGGAGCAACCCCATGGGCCTGGGGCGGGAGTGGGGTGGTGAGTCTCAGGGAAGGGGAGGTGGGGGATGGTGGGGGGATGCTCATGCACTTAAGGCATAAAGGATGTGCCATGGGGGCTCTTGGTGGTCTGCTGGGTATGATGTAGTGGGGCGCCAAACACGATAAGCCAGACCAAAATGTTGTTATCCTAGAGTCAGATCAGCCTTGTTCTTGAGAGGAACTGTGTGGCTCCACTTCATTCTATCAGAACCTAAAGCTAATCAGAGGGCTTGGTTAAACTCTGTGTTTCAAGGTAACTTTAGGGATTGGGTCTGCCCAATCCGATCGCTGACATCCCGTATGACAACTGAATAAGAAGTCTTTGGCCGGATATACGTTTGAATTCGCTAATTATATAAAGAATTTCCTGGTAACATTGGATTCACAACAAAAGTAGATGTGTCTTTTTAATTTTTCATTGAAAATATTCAGATTTTGTGGTGCTGTTGTGGTATTGTCATCAAACGCCGTAGACTCAAGTCGGTCAGCAGGCGAGCCACGGAGCGCTGCATCCTGCAGTATTACATCTGCAGGACGCAGTGTCGTACAAACAGATAATTTAAAAACAACACGCCGGAAGATTGGATTTGAGGTTTTGTTTTGTACTTCATGCAACAGTATATCCTTGTTATACCTTTTAACTGATCACAACTGTCGCGTTGAGGTGTAACTCATTCAAATTAAACCCAGGCTCGGTATTTGACAGTGGTGGGTCCAACGCGTGGGAGGCCAGACTAGAGCTCACGTAGCATGAGGGTGTTCACTTGAAGCCAGTGTGAAGGCTGCACCACACCCTCACTGCTGTTGATGTTGTTCTCCCAGTGATGGTTTGAGGGGTGATAGGGGAACCTCCCTCAAGCATACAGGTGGAGGAGCAGCTCCTACATGCCCTGATGGATGTGAGCTGCACCAGGTGGTGTATAAGGAATGGTGAGGGGGGAGGGGGGTACGTAACGTGAAGGTTAATGAGCCATGAAGCAGAGATTGCCAAAGTGCTTGTTAGGTGATTGCCTCATCACCAGAAGGCAATGCTGTTGATAGCTCGGAAGCTAACAAACATTTCCACAAGCACTTCTATAGCAACAGGGCCACAAGTTGGAAGGGATTCAGGGGCCATTCTTGACATGGGGAGGAATGGACAGTGATAAACATGTCGTTATCTTCGTGCACAGGGTTTGGGGGGGGGGGGGGGGGGGGGGATATAAGCCATGTGCTACTGGGAAATCACGTAAAGAATCACATACCTCTTTACCCTGTAAAGAACATCCCCGGTAAAACAAAATCAGTATAATACAGCAGAGTAAGAAAATAATCAAGTGGCTTCATTCATTCATCCACAATGTAACGCTTATGAACACTGAAGAGATAGAAAGTATTACATCAAAAACAATGGTTTCCATGGTGCAATTCACCTATTTAGTTTAATTTCGGTCCTGCAAAAGGAAAGTCCTGCTTCCCACGTCTGCCGGTACTGTGGCTACATCCTGACCATGGGCTCCTACTAAGACACCAGGGGCCGTATTCACAAAGGATCT